>NC_136910.1:20992242-21142806 GCF_949606895.1 Notothenia rossii
AAATCTGTATATAATTGCTATTTTGCACATCCCTTTCAAGATTTCAAGATGTTCTAAGGTTTATCATATACACAACTACAGTGTAGTTATGCAATGAATGAAAAATTGGGTCACAGCTTCCTCAACAGTGCATTTCAAGACATCTATCAATATGTGTGTATACCTCCACCATTAAACTGTCATATTCTGCACATTTCTTATACTATCTACATACATAAGAGTATAATTAATGTGTGTAATATCAGTTAAAATAAGTGCTTCAACATAGTTAACATTGCAGGAAAGCAATATATTAGACGTTAAGTACTTCGTCAGGCTTAATATTTATCTGTAGATAGATACCCCCAAAGATTTGTTCTTATTTGAAAGAAGACCTCAACCTAAAGTATTATGTAATGTTTGAATAAAGGTTAATTAGTTTGTCTGTTTTGCTCATCCTCATATTAATATATTTGTGCATCGTGCACTAAACTGTTTTATTAGATCACTTACAGTATCTTCTTGATTTTTTATATTCTATATTTCTATCATTGACCTTCTACTTTAGCCCCTATGAAAGTATGTACTCTAAATATTTTTTTCATCAAATAACATTATTCAACAAAAATAAAATTATTCAACAAAAGTAATTCAATAACGTGCTTTAACCACTAGGCGGTGCACACAAGGTACACACAGCATACTAATAATAACTTTGTATTATTAGTGTAGGATACTATGTATTTATAACATCTGAAGATGTGTAGTTTTATTCATGTTTTTACATAATTTTACAGGATATTGCTATACTATTTCTCATGTTTTACTTCTACACATTAATATCTGATTTGTAAAACTTCACAGACAGAAAGGCATATCCGTCATTTAATGGTAAGCTATTGAAATTGTGATTCCATAGATGTGTCTCCCATCACCCAAATCCCCAGACTATTCTCTCAACTCAGTATTTACATTCTTATATTTAAAGAAAATCAGTAATATCTTTAAAAACTACAAGTCCTTTTCTATCAGCTGTGCACCGTTATGGTTTAAATATAACCTATCTACCAATTGGATCAAATATAAAAGTCAGCTGAATTACTATTGATACGTAGGAGGAGACGTATTTTGTGAAAAGAGGTTGTTTAATTGTTGATATATTTATGATCCACATCACTTATTCAGTTTTGGCGGCAGTTCTTCAAGTTTGTCCAGAAGTCTTCTCATCAGGGCTCTATAAAGAACTACGGCAGATGTGTAATATTTAATGCAGCCGAACCGTGTATTACAATGCCGTTATGTGATGACCTTCAAAGAGAAAAGCAAGCAAACAGGGAATAAAGTATTGTTCTTTTTTTTTAAAAATGTTTTCGTATATCATATCGCATTAACATCATATCCCAACATGCATTGCGGCTTAAACATCCAATCAACGAGCTTTAAGCTGAGGATCTCGGGTAGTCTTTTCAGTGGGTTTGTGGTTGACACTGTCACTACCCAATCCGTCCCCCTGCCCGATCGGTACTGCGCATGTGCGAGATGGTCCGCCATATTGGACAACTCCGGACAGCAACCCAAGATGGACACTTGACACAGTGGCTTTTAGCAAAGTTCAAAAATAAAACGAGAGAGAAATTAGTTATTGTTATTACAACGGGACTTCACTATTATTTAACAGCTCTTTTTATTGGGTTATTTTATTTGGGGTTAAGTACATTGTCAGAATAAGTGAGAAATGAATTTAACTTCTGTTAGACAGCTATCATACTGAATAAATATTTACTGTGAATGTATGCAAACATGTATGGCATATGGCTGTCTAACCGAAGTTAAATCCATTTCTCACTTATTCTGACAATGTACTTAACCCCAATTAAAAGAACCCCATAACAAGAGTCGTTAAATAATAGTGAAGTCACGTTGTAATAACAATAACTCATCTCTCTCTCGTTTTATTTTTGAGCTTTGCTAAAAGCCACTGTGTCAAGTGTCCATCTTGGGTTGCCGTCCGGAGTTGTCCTCGCACATGCGCAGTACCGATCGGGCAGGGGGACAGATGGTTATGGCTAGAAAGGATCCGTCTAGTGTAAATATGACGTCACGTTCTCGTTGTAACTCTCGTTGTAATCGGAGCGGCTCGGAAACACATCTACAGCAGTAACATGATGCAACATACACATTAATGCAGCAGCAATATTAATAGAGAAACATCAGACATAATAGTAAAACACTGCAAGGGAACATTATATTGCACCAGGAGCTATCTTGGGACTTTTACTGCGACAACGTTGACTTGCCTGTGAATAAAAAATAAAACATAGTGTTGGTGATCTACAGTGTTGTCATTCTTCTTTGAACACCAGCAAGATCGCTAACACCCTATTTCAACAATCACACACCCTGTAATTGACATAATTAATAGATAGTTTAGCTTCTCATCATCAGTTGCTGTGGCCCACTGATGTTAACGATCGTAACTGAAAGGCTGCCTGCCAAACGTAAACATTCAGCCATGTGACATTCAGCCAAACTCTCGCGAGAGTTTTACACAAGACGGATCCTTTCTAGCCATAACCGGGACAGATCGGGTAGTGACAGTGGTGTGTATCGCTCGAAATGTCCCTTATAGGCCTACGCCTGTTTCCGGTGACTTTATTTACGGCTAAAAAGCATGCTAAAAAGCCCAAGATTATAGAATTAAACAAATAAATAAAAACAAGGATAATTGTGTGTTATTATTGAGTAAATAACAGTGTGTTATTTAGAAAATAATAATAAATTAGAAGGAAAAAAAGATTTTCAAAAATACAGATTTCAGTATTTTGAGGCTCTAAGTCCCACTTATTTTCCTCACAGACGAGAAATAAAAAGATAAAACACTGGCATGTAATTTACGTTAGAATAAATAGAATGGTTTTGAATAATATATTAGAGTCAAATCTAGGTCACTTTACAGCCCCGCCCACTTTTGGGGAAACCAACGCTGTCATTTGAACGGCGATCAAGCCTGAAGCCACAGAAATCTTCTGTTACTGTCCTATCTTCAGAGCTCTCAAGTCTCACGCAATTGGCGTGAGACACACGCATTTCACTCCATTCACACGCTCACACGCCACACCTTGTAATTCTCACGCAGAGATTGCTTTCCAGGGTACCGCCCACCAAGTTGCGCCGCAATGTTGTACTAGGCTTGTTTGAGACGCGTGCACTCCACTAGCACCCACCCCCCCGCCCCCCCGTTGACATTCGCGGTACAGAGGGCTTCATGGGAACTTTGAGGGAAGCCAGAGTTGGCGTACCAAACACCGCAGCCAAAATCTCACTCTGAACTCTGTTCAAAACTTGAGAGCCCTGTATCTTCTAAGAGGAAGTACAGAAACACGTAACTCTGGATATGTTTTAATGTTTGAGATTCAATAAACGACACAGCAACTTTTTGGCATGTTAAAACTATTATTTTCTGCCTCACTCATGAGAGTAACAGCTGGCGAAATTACAGCCTCGCCTACTGATTTCAAATGTGTGCTCTAAAATGATATTTATAAATGACTATTATCATTATTATAAGCAAGACAATAAATGGCAAAGATATGTAGAAAATAAACGTATTTGAGATAAGTTCGTAAGAAACATAACGTGGTAGAAAATATGTTTCTAGAAGATATGTAGAAAATAGACGTATTTGAGATGCGTTCATAATGAACGTAGGCCTAATGTGGGAGAAAATACGTTTTTAGCTAATCGTAATTGAGAATGCAGTTTAGTTCTGTGGGAACGTAATTTTTAGGAGACAGGGTTGCACAGAATCAGCCCTTGCAAAAACAGGGCTGGAAAAGAGAAAATAGAGCGAAATGAGGCATGGCTAAAATCCATGATCTGTTTGGTATTTTGAAAAAAAAACTTAACAGACATGTTTTGTATAGGTATAGCCCTACCATATATGTTTCAAATATAGCATGATAGGTCCACTTTAAACCAAACTCGCTCTTGTCCGATCTGACTTTTGAAGCTTGGATAAACCATTAACCTTTCGAAACAAATCCTGACTCAATCATGTAGAAACGTCTCAGCACTCTGACCATTAAACTGCATCGGAAACAAGCTGCTGGAAATAACAATGTCAGATTTTACAGTTATTGCTGGAAATATGTCCCAACAACATTTCATTGGACAAGTCAGTGAGTCGTTACTTGTTAAGATGGTAATATTTAGCGGCATTGGGCTTTTGAAGGTCATTCGAGGTGGCAGAAAGCCCCGGGGCAGAGCTAAGACTAGCCACCTGTTTAAACGGTTCTGTTCCAGTGAACCACAGATGGGTGGTGAGCATGTAATAGAGTTGTAAGTGCCCCGAGCAGGGAAGGAAACAAGCCAATTGCCTAAGTTGTTTCCAGAGTTAATCCCTCGATTGTCAGCAGTGGATGTCGGACCTTTGTTCTAACTTTAGAAAACAAAAGGACACTTTAGAGAAAAACCTGAAATGGTTTTAAACCTAAAAAATATTCAGTATCATAATTCTGTTCATACAAAGTGCAGTGGAAACTTTATGCCAAAGGTCAGGATGTGTTTTGGTTGTAAGAGTTTGTTCTGTGCTATGTCTTGTTTTGTACACAGAGTTGCTTGTTTCAGGTCATAAGCTCCATAAATGGGCAGAGTGAATGTGGAGAAAACAGCTCAACCTAGTGGGTCAACACAACAGAGACGTATCAGGGCTGATGTACAGTGGGTAAAACCAAAATACAGAGCAAAAGCAATATACTTAGTTAGTTAAGCGGTTTAATTCTCATTGTTTCAAAAATAATTGAATTCCTAATCAGACGCCATCTGAAGTGGTTCAAATTCCCCTTCTCTTGAACCATTTAAAAAACATTCAGTGTTGATTAAAAGTCTCTTCATGGCCCGCTTCTCCAAATGCTATTATTGTCAAAATCACTCCCACAACAGTTACATCACGTTAAAAATGCAGGATAAATAGTATATTAATTGTGTGGTTTGAGGTTGAGTTTACTATCTGACCACATGCAACAAGAAGGGAGTATACTAATTTCACTGTTGTTCTTGTAATAATACTTGAAGCGCTTGTTTTTACTTTCTTTGTTATAGTCTACTCTCTAGTGCAGCAAGATACAATTACAGCAGATTCGCTCTGTGGGCAGTAGCTCCCTCAGTTAATTACAAAATAATAAATAAATACAAGTGCTTGAACTAATTGCTGTTTCTGCTTGTATTTTCTCAAACCAAATCACCTTTTCATTTATGACATCTCACAATCTTGAAATAAAATGCAGCACATTATTACCTAAAGCCAAAGGTAACAACAAATAAGATATATCAAAGAACTAAAACTGGGTTATTCATAAGGTCTGGCATGTTTTCAGATAAATGCTAAAACCAGAATGTCAACACTAACAATGACAATGCTAACTGTCTGATGTATCTATACATGCCTATAGCATGTAATGTTTACCATGTTCACCATCTTATGATAACATTTTAGCCTGCTAAAATGAGCTAATAAGCTAAAAAAGTACATCTGAAGCTAATGGGAATGTCATTTCTTTAGTTTTGAAAGTATTGAACACAATCTAATTTAGATAAAAATCTAGCTATGGGGAAAACATAAATATGTGAAAACCTAATTTCATTTTGGTCCGTCGAATAGTTATAAAGCCAATGGAAATTGATAAATAACAGATGTTTCATGCAAAGACAATATCATCGTAGCGATAAAAGTCTATAGGAATTATCCACTGATAACCATGAATTTGTATTTAAGATTATATGGAAATTAATCAAGTAACTCATATTACAGTCTGGACTAAAGTGTTACCTTGACCGAACTACTGAATTTCCATTTCTAAAGCCAGAAGTGACTTAAACAATTAATTGCTAACGCAAACAGTTGCCAACTTATTCTGCTCTGTTCTTAACTAAAACAACAACCATCAAAAGTTGTGAAAACGTTGGAAAGCAGTGAAAGTGGATGTAAGTGGCAGGATAAAGCAGCAACTATTTGCCACATCTGTAAATTACTACTGAGGATATAAAGATAACTGCATGTCTTTGCACTTCCGAATGTGCAGGTCAAATTAAGGTTTAATTTAATACTTATGACCTAAAAATGTCATTTAGCGTCTCTTGGTTTTCCAGTAAAATGCTACATTTTTCTCCTTTAGCCCATATCAGAGTAGTTAGGAAGGGATTATGGGAAGCTAATTGGACGTTATTTCTATGACCTCATGGAGAGAGTTCCTGAGTCTGGCAATGGGGATGTTCACTGCAGCCAGGAGAAAGTGGAGTCTGTGACCGGAGCCCATTTCACTCAGTCAGATAGCGGTGATTCAAACCCCTTTTGTTTTGGGAGTTTAGGATGCTCTCAGTGGTTTGGCTGTGATTGATCTTTTCTCTGCCCGTGATCGCACCGTGACACTATTTTATTTTCCACAATCATTTTTTCCCTTGCTATCTAAGACCAGTTCAGTCCTGTGGTGCTTCCTCCATTGGCCCTCTGACAGTTTATTGACCACCACCCAGAAAAATAAGTCTTGTGCCATTGCTAGGGACACCTTCAAACATTTGCATGGAAAAATTATAGTATGTTTGCAGAAAGTTTCTGGGTACAGAAAGAGACCACTTGTTGTAAAATATCTTCTCACTCCTACAATGATAAAACAGAAGCAAACGTTCCATAACACTTAAGTCTTTGCCCAAAATGAATGATGTAAAGTTCATTAGCAGAGTTGCTTTAAAGACAAAGACAAGAAAAGAAAATCAGTGGCTCGTCAGCGGCAACATTTTTCTGTACTGTCTTGATGATCTTGTTAACAATGTGATGCTCAATATAAACTATATGACATGACAAAGGAGGTAGAGCAAGATTTAGATTGAAGATTTTTGATACATGGAATACTCCGCTGTTAATTGTTTCCTAAAACAAAAGCAGTTAGGGGATAGAAAGATGGAAAATGGGCAGGAAGGGTAGATGCAAATGCTTTTTTATAACATCTGAAATTTCATGACACACATTCCTGAAGTGCTTTGTGGATACATAAACTATGATGTGTAGGAATTACCTAAAGTTGATTTAGCGTTAAGGTTGCTAACACCTTTTCGCCTCTTCCTTTCAGACTCTGGAAGATGCATAAACAATATACCTCAGTGAGCCCCACCAGTGACGTCATCGAGAAGACTGAAAATGGACCACAACCAAAGAAGCACCGCTACATACGCAAAGAGGGCAGCTGTAATGTTGTGTTCCGCCATGTTCCCGAGGAGTGGCTGCTGTTTGTCACCGACATCTTCACAACCCTGGTGGAGATCAGATGGAGAGTGATGTTCCTGATCTTTGCCCTGTCTTACATCCTGTCTTGGCTTTTCTTCGGCATCATCTACTGGGTCATCGCTCTCGCTTACGGGGACACCAGAGAAATCACACCCGAACCCTGTGTTTACGGGGTGCACGGCTTCACAGCCGCTTTCCTCTTCTCCCTTGAAACTCAAACGACCATTGGCTACGGTTCCAGAGGGATGTCCGAGAACTGCATGATCGCCATTATCATCGTTACTATACAAGATGTCATCAGTTGCTTCATTGACACGTTTGTCATTGGAATTGTTGTCGCAAAAATGGCCTCGGCAAGAAAGAGGGCGCAGACGGTAGGATTCAGCAACTGCGCCGTCATAAATCTTCGTGATGGTTATTTGTGTCTGTCCTGGAGAGTCGGAGACTTCCGAAGGCACCATCTTGTGGAGGGGACAGCTCGCGCCCAGATTGTCCGCTCCACGGTGCATGCCACAGGGAAAATGGACGTGACATACGAAGATCTGGTCATTCAGCAGGTAGAAATAATTCTGGTCACACCTACCACCGTCTTCCACAGGATAGAAGCCGGCAGCCCTCTGTTCAGTATGAGTTTGATAGATCTTCGGAAAGCAGACTTTGAGCTTGTGGTGTCTTTTACCTACACGGACGACTCCTCAGGTATGCTGCATCAGACCCGAACCTCATACACTCCACCTGAAATCCTCTGGGGTCAGCTCTTTCAGGAGATGATCAGGGTTAGCAGGAGGAACTACAGGGTGGACTACACCTTATTCAATCACACTGCAAAGGTGCTGGTGCCTGAGGTCAGCGCTGAGGATTACGAACACAAAAAGCAGTTGCGGCCCTCTCCCCGACATTCCCCAAGACATTCACCCAGATCTTCCCCGCGGCTATCACCTAGATCTTCTCCTCGCCCCTCTCCAAGGTTACAGCAGTGGAGTCATCAGGAAAAGCTTCTGAAACCCCCAACGGTAACCGTGGAACTTGTGAATGATAGTATCCCTGAAGCAAGTGGTTCAACATCTCAAGTAGACAATAAACACCAAGATACGTTGCCTTTGCCAATTTATCTCAAAGATACAGAAATGTAAAAGCGAAACCATTAGGTTTAAGGCATGTTTGAGGTGGGCATTCCTCTGCACATTGTCCTGATTGTCTATTTCTTCAAAGAAGTCACTGCTGAAGAGGAATATTTTGGAGTCAACTGGAATGGGTACCAAATAATGTTAAGAATTCTTGTTCTTGTCTGTACATTATTTAAATTGTTTTAAGTGATGCTCCAGCAAAAAATCTGTATCAAACTTGTAGGTTTGGAAGATGTTTATTTAGGACATAGGCTTCATGTAGACTATTGAACGATACCGATGGTGTTAGTACCTCCTGACGAAAGACCATCAACTTGCAGATCATTTGCCCCTCAGGGGTCTCCCAAGGCTAGATTTATGGAGCCCCACCCTTGGGCATAATAACGCATGAATCCGGTTTGATAAATGAATCAAATGATCAAATCTAATATCATCAATGCAGAGTGGAAAAGCCAACTCAAATAAGCCTGAAGATAAAAAAAACTGTAAGCGAGTAGCGCTAGTGCTACTAGCGAGCTCTGCTAGCTTCAACCCTAACCCTAAACTCCTCAAGACCCTAGCCAAGCCCCTGTGTCTTCTAATCATTTTAAATATAATTAAAGCGAGTGCTCAATATAGCTAATACCGATCAGTTAAACAAGAGCATATAACTGTCCATGTTTGCAACTTGAGTTGTCCCTACAGACACTTTTATAGGCTGCAGTACTGCAGTTGACCACTGGGACAACTTGTCTGCAAAGCTGACTCACTATCCTATTACGAGCTCCGGTAATACATTCATGATTTGGCCCATGAGAGCGCCCCACCTGCTACTCTTTCATTGGTCAGGAGAACTTTAGGGATTAAGCAGTGAGTGATAGTGCCAAAGACCCAAACTGTAAACAGCAACAGCAATTCAGAAGGGACATGTTAATGTGTGAGGATATGAGTTAGAACAAGTTCATTTAGCCAAAGGGTTGTGAATATACTAAGCGTACAAATGGACAAAGGGACAAGAGTAATCCTGCATGAGTGGCATTAAAGTTTATCAACGATCTACTATATGGAATTTGCTGTAAGTGACTTGTATTTAAACTGGCCACATTAGCCGGGCTATGATAAAAACTACTTACAGCCCACTTTTAGCCCAACATGGTTCAGTATACAATACCCACAAATATAATTACTGAAGGAAGCATCAACCTAAAATAAAGAAAGGCCCCCTATTTGAAACATAAATCTTAAAAAAAGAATTTGTATTGGATTTTTGTAAAATTCAGTTTCAGGTTATTGTGCAATTCAGGGCAAACAACGAAAGATACGTGGTTTAAAATTATTTTAATACTTTTCATGGACCTTTTGGAGAGATGTTCTTATCAAGTACAGTGTTCAAAAGAAGAATTAACTTGTAAAGTTGTATTATACATTTAAAAACTGGGAAATCTGCTGAGGAAGATAAGCCTCTGAACGGCTACTAAAAGGATATTATGGGAAGATTGTTTTGTCTACTGTGAATATAATTATATTATAAGTGTAAAAAGAAATGACGTGAAAAGAAAGGCATACATTTTAGGACGTTACTTATTTCCAAAGAAGGTCTCTACATTTTATCCGTCATGTATCACAACTTTAACTGACTGTCACTAGAGTTTAAGGTCTAGTCACTGTAAATAATCGTCATGGGGTGACTACAGCAATATCCCTTATTATGAGTGAAAACGTCAGAGTTTGTATGGAAAACATGTCAAATGTTGCCTTTTCTTTATTTTTGTGGTGGTGGAATCACACTTGTTTATTAAATACCAGAAAGTCTAGCCATTCAAAACTGTTTTTTCGTAAACAAATATATTTACTTATTGTCTGGACAACATTAATATTATTTAATATCTTGATATTAGCCTGATTATTGTCTTAGATGTTCGGTATTGACCAAAAATATTGTAGATCCTTTATAGATTAAAGATATGTATTTGTAATTTCGTTCATACAGGATCATAAAGCAGATTTTTATAAAACATTAAAACATTGCTTACAAGATGTCAACAATTTTAATAAAGTTATGTCTAAATGTCTGGTTTTCGTCTTGCTTCGTCTAATAATAATTTACCTGTCTGAGATGGTTCATGTTTTTTGTCAAAGAACAAAAGTTGAACCAGAAGCTTGCTTTGATATCAACTAACCAGACTGCTTTAAGACGTGCTGCTTTAATTTTAACTACTGTGTAATCCAGTTAAGAAATTATATTTTCTTTAATTAAATATCCAAAATAGATCAATCCAAAGCTCAGGATGTTGTTAAGGCAGGAGATCAGGACAGTGCTGGTATGATCTGAATCTGAATACAAATCGGTAACATTAGTTGTATTATATTCATTACAATATCTCGGAAAGGGTAATTTAATTTTTGCAAATATTTTTGAAAAAAAGCAGGCCTGGTGTGATTGTGGGTACATAAAGTATAAAAAGGCACATTATTGCAGAGTAACACCACTAACACTGAGTTATACTTACACGTTGTTAAATACCTTTCTTTTGGCAGCTTCCCAGTAGACTCAACTCTTCTGGTTTACCGGTGAACAACTTTAATTTGAAGGGTAACGCAGCTAAACTCCACTGCAGCTGTAGGAAAATATGATATAAAAGACAAAAATAATAAGGTTTATTAAGATAAAGCTACAGTAATAAGAGTATTTCCTTTAATGTTAACTACTGCTCTAAGGACAGGTGTTATTTACTTAGATGCTTCTTATTTTACTAGACGTCAATGGTTGTGGACTTTAGGAAGAACGCAGCCCCACCCGCCCCCATCACTCTGTGTGACTCCACAGCAGTTTTCCGCTTCTTGGGCACCATCTGCCCGCCCAAGGGAAGATAGTGGCTGACCCCTCACCCTAGATACAAACTGTTCACCCCCCTCCTCTCTGGCAGGAGGCTGCGCTCCATCAGGACCAAAATCTCTCTCCACCTGAACAGTTTCTTCCCCTCCGCTACCGGCCTCTTAAAAAAGCCCCCCCCCCCGCCCCCCCCACTGACACTCAGCCGTAATCCCTATATGCATTACATTAATGCACACACTGTTCAAATACTGCTTCCTGCACATATTCTTATTTCATATTTCATATTCTACAATTCACTGCATCCTATTTCGCTGTAAATGACTGCTTTATTGTATTGCTATCTAACTATATTTTTATTACAGTGTCCTTAAAGATTTTTTGTTTTATATTAGATTTTTGGTTTTATATGGAGTTTTTGTTTTATATTTTATGTCTGCACCACGACATCAAGTGAAATTCCTCGTATGTTTGAACCTACCTGGCAATAAACCCGTTTCTGATTCTGATGATAGATGACAACAACAATTGTCAAGAAACTACATTCTAAAAACATTAAATACATGGAATTAAACTAATACAATTATTTAAAAAATCCCGGAGATGCTGAATTGTAGTATTATCCCTTTAATTATGTTGACTAGTGTCCATACCAAGCTTTTGCACATGTTTGTCAATTCTTACGTTTGTGAAACTGCAAAGAGTTCTCTTCTTCTTGTTGACAAGTAACAAAACAGATTGTTTCTGAGAAATTGTTCAACAAAGATGATGGTAATGCAGAGACAGAAAAAAATAGCCCAGTGGATAATGTCTGCATCTCATCATGATGTATTTATTGTAAATAACATATTTCTTCTAAATCCTTTAGATGATATCGGTGCAGTGACAGAAGTTGCATGAAAAGTGCACATGCCCTGCCCTGCTCCTCCTCCTCTTCTCTGCTGCTGTCTGCTTCTTGCTCACATTAAAGATATGTGTGTGTGTGTATGTGTGTGTGTGTGTGTTTGTTTCAGTCTCCAGCTCTCCACCTTGTGGTCAACATGCAGCACTGGCATGCATCGCTCTCTTTATGGCTGCAATTGGGCATGGAAAGCAAACACACACAACGCACACAGTTCACTGACACAGGTGGTTTGGGCTAAATATACATGCTGCTATAAATAACCACAACTAAAAACAAGACAAAAGCCTTTTGGAGAAACACATAGTTAATGTTGATTATGAATTAGTTAACAGGAAGAGTGATTAAGTCAGTGGCTTTAGAACAAAACAGCTACAGCCTGACCTACAATTATAGGGCAACAGATGCACAGTCTAAACATCCGAGGCAACTTGATAGCTGAGTGGAGAAAGACAGTCATATCATAATACAGGCATGTAGGCCTTTATTGGGTGAGTCATTCTTTCCAACAGAACACATTTTCCATACCCACATTAAAAATAAGATCTATAAAAACAACGGATATTGCAAAAAACCCAGTGTAATGGTCAGTTGGCTAAGCAGCAGGTGGTAACAAGGCAAATTCATTGGAATGCTTTAATGCCAACGCAGCAAGAAATGAAAGAAAATCTGGGCAGATATCAAACTTTTTTTTTTTAAGTGTCCCATGTGTAAATGTTTGCAGCCAGCCAAATAACTAACCTGTGGTTGTTATGAATATATTAAGCAGTAGGCCTACTACATTTAATAACATTTAGTTACTCAATAAAAAAAGCATACATTGATGCTTTTCTGCTATTTATTTATGTCTATATTTAATTTGTCCTAACCCCAATTGAGATCAAACTGGCATCGCCCATTTAGGGCCAAATTGCCCTCCATTACCCCCATGTTGTGTTCCCAGTCAAACACATAAAATGACACAGAAACACAGCATAATTGCGGCTGCTTCACTGTGCGCGCTCCCCTCCTCTCCCTCATTGGCCCTGGCTCAGAGCAAAGGGGCGGGACGTGCCGGTGCGTGCTGTTTAAAACGCTTTGGGGGAACTCATCGCGAAGCACATGATCGAGACCGGTCCTCCAGAGATGTGAGGCAAGGTTTACACTTGATCAAGCAAAACAAACAACAAGTGCACGGAAAAACGGCAGCCGAGGATAACAGAGGCCCAAACCATCTGGATTATATTTCAACAACCGGTCCACAAATGAGCAACAGGTAGAAGAAACATGACATTCATTTCATATAACCTCTCTTTGCTTTAATATGAGATGTGATGCGCCTAACAAGAGTTTTACGCATGTCAGAATTGTAATCGTTTGGCAGACATATATTAGGTTGTGATGGTTTGCATTATTCTCCATGACGCGCCACTTCCTGGCTTTTACGCACGACTTCTGCCGCAACAACCGTCAGATGAACCGCCAAAAGGTTGTAACTTAACCGCTCGTATTTCTCCTCGCCTATTTCTTTGCATTTAAATTAGATTTCTAAAGACGGGGATTGGAATGTAAGCATCCACACGGATTGTAGTGTGAGTGTGTGTGTGTGTGTGTGTGTGTGTGTGTGTGTGTGTGTGTGTGTGTGTGTGTGTGTGTGTGTGTGTGTGTGTGTGTGTGTGTGTGTGTGTGTGTGTGTGTGTGTGTGTGTGTGTGTGTGTGTGTGTGTGTGTGTGTGTGTGTGTGATGATTACATCAGAAGTCAGTTCCCTTCTCTTCCCCGCACCTGTTAACATTTGTCGCTGGCATTTGGTGCATTCTGAGAGCAGCTTTGCCTGTCCACTCACAGCCACATACCATTTAATTATACTCTTTGAAAAACAAAAAAATAAACGTAATAATAATAATATAGCATTTAAACTATCACTGCGTTTTTCTTATTTAGGGAATTATGTCTACTATTCATTTCTAAATAAAAGTAATTGGCTACACAAACTAAATCTAAAGAAAGTCGGTTGCACTGTTTCTTGAAAATGTTTGCATCTCAGTCAACTTTTTCTTTTTTTGTATTGTGCATCGCTTAGCAACACAGCATCCTTCGTCATTAGAATAATGCCTGAATGTACATGTTGTACATTAGATTATTATTATAAGATGTGCTTTGTAGTTGTTTGGAACTTTATACAAATGTGCACTTTTGTGTGGTTCATGTGTAAAAGCCTTGCAGACAACTTGCAACAGCCAGTTTCACTTACCAGTTGTGCATTTAAAGAATGACTGCAGCTTTACATGAAGTATGTGACAATAAAGAACGTTTTTGTTAAACCACACACTTCTTATATCTAACCCTCAAGCCTCAGAGAAAAAGCCATCCTTGCAAGAATATAAAGAACACAACTGTGTGACACACAGTGAGACTGCAGCAGACTTGTTGCTAGGACAGCCAGAACTAATGAGAGGTGTTTTAGTGGTGCTAGGAGAATCCTCACAGGACAGCCATTATTGCAGCAGAGAAATCCCTGAAGGCTCTCTGAGAGTCAACAAGCTTTGCATCTGTACTGCACAGACAAGCATGAAGCACGCACTTTCCCCTAAAGATTCTTTAAACAACAGACCGCATACACTATACCTATAAGTCAGCCATGATGTCACTCAGAAACTGCGCCTGTTCTGCAAATCTTTGTTTTGTCTGTTGCAAATCACAAAACAAACGGCTGAATAATCGTGTAATAATAGTTGAAAACAACCGACAGAAGGAGCACAAACAAAAAACAGCTTGGTTCTACAGTATGTCTATCTTAAAAATGAATTACATGTGAAAACCACTGGGTAAAAGTCAGAGGTGTGCAAGTCATGAATAATTTTTCCTTAGCTTTGGTTCAATTTGTATACCTTGGGGTGCACTATCAGTATCTTTCAGTATTTTAATCAAGAGATGTCATTAAGAGAAATGAGCTGCAAATAAAACATTTCTCAGTCAAGGCTTATTAACTTGATCCGTCAGTGTTTGCAAAACCATCCGTTCATGGGATCCTGTACGGACGCTGTCACCCACCATTCAGCATGAAATGATGGAGTCAGCGAAGGGCAGCCAAGTAAAACAAGTGGAATTTGTAAATGACCAATACCGAGATCTGAGTGCAATTACAGGGTGGCCTCTCTCATAGTGAAAGTTGAAATGTTAGATGCGGGTTGAATATCATTGTTGTTGTTTGTCATAACTGGGTGATATATTGTTGGCACAGAGACACATATAAAGATTTCAAGGGTTTTTCTCAGGCTGCACGAAAGTCTTACATTACAGTGAGGAAGTCAGCAGTTCTGAGATGTTACTTTCAACAATTGCTCAAAATAACCGTTGTCAATAGATGCCCTGATGAGGATTTCATTAAGTTTTATCCGAAATGGTTTGACTTACAGAGGTTTTCTATCTTTTTTCCAACAGATGAATTTCATGAGGTCCTGTCAGCTGATGAAAGAGGAGTGACCAATTCATCCTCCTCTTGTTGCACTCAATCTAAAGGGCCAGTGAGGCTGAAGAGGCATCCCTTCAGCCCGCCTCACCTTGTCACTATTTCCTCTCAGAGTTGGTCCCCCAAAAGGTTTCAAAACTGTTTCTCCAACGCTTTTTCCAGAAACTCAGACTGTTTTCCAAAGCAGAAGCAGCACAGCCCTCCCAGACTGAGGTGATGGGAAGCGTGCGAGCCAGCCGCTACAGCATTGTGTCATCAGAGGAGGACGGCATGAAGCTTGCCACTATGGCAGTACCAAACGGCTACGGGAATGGCAAGGGCAAGGTGCAAACTAGGCACCAGCCGCAAAGCAGATTTGTAAAGAAAGATGGTCACTGCAATGTGCAGTTCATCAACATGAGCGAGAAAGGTCAGCGGTACTTGGCTGACATCTTCACTACGTGCGTGGACATCCGCTGGAGGTGGATGTTCATCATCTTCTGCCTCGCCTTCCTCCTGTCGTGGCTGTTCTTTGGCTGCATCTTCTGGCTGGTAGCCATCTTCCACGGGGACTTGGAAAGTAACTCTACGAAGTGCGTCTCCAACGTGAGCAGCTTCACCGCTGCCTTCCTGTTCTCCATTGAGACTCAAACTACTATCGGGTACGGTTACAGATATGTAACAGACGAGTGCCCCGTCGCTGTCTTCATGGTGGTTTTCCAAAGCATTGTGGGCTGCATTATTGACGCCTTCATCATCGGCGCTGTCATGGCAAAGATGGCAAAACCCAAGAAGAGGAATGAAACGTTGGTTTTCAGCCACAATGCCACCGTGGCCATGAGGGACAACAAACTCTGCCTGATGTGGCGTGTGGGGAACTTAAGGAAAAGCCACCTGGTGGAGGCACATGTGCGGGCGCAACTTCTAAAGTCCCGGACAACGGCGGAGGGGGAGTACATCCCCCTGGACCAGATGGACATAGATGTTGGCTTTGACAGTGGAATCGACCGCATCTTCCTGGTTACGCCCATCACCATCGTCCACGAGATCAACGAGGACAGCCCCTTCTACAACATGAGCAAACAGGACCTTGAGAACACTGAGTTTGAAATCGTGGTCATCCTGGAAGGCATGGTTGAGGCGACCGCCATGACCACACAGTGCCGCAGCTCATACGTCTCCAGCGAGATCCTCTGGGGCCATAGGTTCGAGCCAGTGCTCTTTGAGGAGAAAAACTACTACAAGGTCGACTACTCACGCTTCCATAAGACATACGAGGTGCCCAGCACCCCTCTGTGCAGTGCGAGAGACTTTGCAGAGAAAAAATACATTCTCACAAACTCTAATTCCTTCTGCTACGAAAACGAGATGGCGCTAGAGAACAAAGAGGACACTGATGAGGGGAACGGGGGCAGCGTTGGGCCCGACGGCACCCAGACAGACAATATCTCAGAGACTGAACACAGCCAGGCCACGGTGCCGCTGGAGCCCCGGCCTCTGAGACGAGAATCAGAAATATGAGTGTTCAGACCTCATGTGAGGGATTTTCTAAAATCAACTCTCTGCTCTGAAAGGCCGAGCTGGGCCCTGGGTAGAGGACAAGTCGAACGGTACTGCTGTGGGAAGCGGCGAAGGGTTAGGGCTTTGTGTGTAAGAGTCTGCTTGAACTTTGATTACATACAGTATGACAAAACACAGCACTATGAAACATATGCATATCACAAGGAAGAATTCTCAATGAAGTCCCCATGAATGTGTGCTCAGTGTCTGCTGACTGCAAGGTGACAGACAGGAAGGAAGTTGTTGAAATGACTTGAAAATGGCAGGCATGTCTCAGTTTCTCTGTCCGGCATGAACAAGATGTTTCAGAAAGGTGTTTTTTTATAGTTAGAATATTTTTAAGTGCTGCTAGAAGTGCCTTCTCTTAGAACCAAAGAGTAAATGAACGATACATGTATGCAACAAAGAAAGTACGAGTAGAGTATTTGTTCACGAGCTGGTCTCATAGCAGACATCACAGAAGTCGAAAATGTTCTGTATGTAACAAAGTAGAAGACTTTATTGATTTCCTCTGACTTGACCGCACCGGTTTTCTGCTTTATCCTTTGCAGTTTTTACAAATTTGAGATACTGTTCATTGCTGGCCGGACTGATAGAAACATGCCTGCTCATGTCAAGAGACTGAGCAGGGTAGTATTAACAAACTGACAACACATAAATTACTTTAATTTGAGTGATATGAAAATCTGAATGTCCTTAAAAGTGCTGCTATAATGTTGCTTATTTTATTCTTTTGTTTTACAGCTGATAAAAAAATACCAAAGAGTGTTATTATCATAGTTATGAGTTTCTTAAAAACAACACCTGCTTAGATTTGGTACAGTGGTAGAACGTTTAGGAAGTTTTACTAAGGGTTTGTTTTTTGAGAATGTGTGTACAGTTTCTTTCTTTTTTTACGACGATTATCTTTATTTTGAGCCATTTCATCAAGCCTTAACCTACAAAGTGAAGATGTATAAATAACCCAAAGTTGCAAAGGAGATTAAACAGGATTTAAAAGTTCTATGGTGTTTGATGAACTAAAATAAAAACTGACTGATATTTGAAGGATTTTCATAGTCAAATTGCACCAAAAAATATATTTTTAATGCCAAACTCGCTTTATAAGTTATATAAAATGAAGTGGAATGTGGTGAAAGCACTTCTTTCAAAACGGTCTCCTTTCTAATATCTGATTCTGATACAGTGTTATGATTGGAGATTGTAAAATCTGTCTTGCTAAAAGTAGTTTTTGCAAAAATATCTAATCTCCAATTAAGATATTTTTACATTTTCAATGCCACATTCCCTTTTTGACTTCAGATCAGCATACTCTATCATCAACACTGCTTTCATTCTCTGTTGTGATGTTTATGTTTCATATCAGAATGTGAGATTTAAAAAAAGCGTAGTTCACAGCCAAATGTACTGTAACCCTGGCCTATGAAGGTATACTGCACAAGAGTTTGCATCAATACTAAATGAATCTTTTTTTTAAAAATGAAAACCTTGACTGAAGGCCACTGGGCTCCATACATCCTACATGTGTAAATACCTCCCTCCCTGCTGCAGTTATTTTGTATAAGTTTTCCAAATGTACTGCAAAACCATGGAATGTACAGATTTTTGTATTATTTTATTATAATTATTATAATTATTATTGTTCATTATATTTTGTTCTTTTTTCAATAAAAGGTCAATGGAGAATCAGATTCATGCAGTGTGGCTTGTGATCAGAGACGGATAGAACATGTTATCCTTTTTTAAAGGATGCATTACAATATCACATTTTTATTGATCAATTTTAAATATGCCTATAGAAGAAATAACATTGTATGTGCAACTTGCTTTTGAATCGATAGAACCAGATAACTAAATAAATAATACTTTAACACTGTAAATTGAAAAAAGTAATACACAGTAATTCACATTTCCTATAAAAAAAAAAACAGAACATCGAAGTACTTTCAATTAATGTATCTTTCTGCATGTTTATTGATACTTATACTCAAATAATTTTGAGTTTTTACTTAAAGTTACATTATGAATGAAGCACTTGAACTTTAATTAAAGTATTGTAATAGTGTTATATGAAGAAAAGGTCCCAATTTTGGATCAATAAAGTATATATTACAATTTATTAAGCAGTAAAATGTCTAAATATTTTCAACAATCTTTTCTAGTGCTGTATATAAAAGGTTGTCCTATATGCATTGAGTTAAGAATAAGTAAAAACAGAGATTCAATCTTGCCCTGTTCATTTTTCAAATATTTAGTTTGTAAAGTCTTTTACATGATATTACATCTTTCAGGACTACTTTCTTCAAATAAGAGCTGGACTATTTGGATAGAAATAACTTATTGCAATTATTTAAATTGATTTTGCAATTGCGAAATGTCTCACCATTTTAGAGGGAATGGTCAGTTTTAAACATTATTCGCATTATCAGTGAAACATATGTTAAATTATAATGGGTTCATATTTTTAGGATGATCTGTACCAAACAGTTTCAAATTTGTATTCTTCCCAATATTGTGCTTACTGATATTGCACTATTCCGTATTGGTGCATCAATAAAATGTGGATGAATTATGCTGCCCTACTTCACATAGAAGATTCCCAGCAGGCGTGTGGAGGCCTGACATCCCCAGCAGCAGCGCGCTGACAGTAACCAGCTACCCGTTCTGCGTCCTTCACTGACGCAGGATGGGTTAACACCTTCTCTTTTCTCTCCAGCTCTTAACAGTCATTGTTCTCATCCATCTTTCATCCTGTCTTCCATCATCCGGCTCTCACTCTCTCGTGTAAATGATGTTTTATGCCGGATGTACTCGGGGAAGAACACAGTTTCTGTTAAACATCTGATTCTTTTTGACACTGAAATGGTCAAAAGATGCAATTATCCTTTAGAAAAATGTGTTTAATATAGTTATGAGAAAATGATGATCAACTCTGCAGTTTTACAAAGCTTGTCTTTCTCCAATTTGAGTTTAAATGTCTCAATTATTATAGTAAATAAATATCACAACTACTGTACTGAATGGATTGCTAATTCATTTGGTAAAGATATCTGTGGTCCCAAGAGGATATATCAAAATGACTTGATGATTTCCTGACTTTTTCCACTAGTACTTGTACTTGGGTTTTTTGCACATGTGCAAATGTTTATACGCTAAACTAAGAATATTTCACTATTACTCTTACTTCAATTCTAACTCTCACCCCTCCAACCCTATTCATTCCTTAATCTTAGAACTTATTATTTAGATATTTTCTGTATTTTTTTCTTTATTTGCTTGCTTTGCCTGCAAGTCTTGTTATTTTAATGCAAAATTAAAAGAAAATATTATTCAGCCTCAGTGCTTCTATTAGCCATTTGTTATTTTGAGCAAAACTAAGCCAACAGCAGTCTGTCGCTTTCAAGGATTTAATGACTGTTAACAGATATCATGCTGATACTGACTGAAATAGCTTGATTCCAAATTAATTATGCACGTACTTATCGCCTGAACATCCTTTTGGCAAATAGGATTAGGAAAGCAATGTAAAAAAAGATTACAGTCATTAACACACAGTCAGAGTGAGTCATACAGCTCAATTAAAAACTGGTATCAGATTGGTAGTCTTTACGAGTCGTTTTTCAAAGATCAGGTAACTGGATCGCGACTTAAAAAGGTCAAATTGGTGTACCCTTAGTATTTTTGTCTTCATCATGGATTTATTTAGCTCTTAGTTCTAAAATTATCTAAATTAAAGAGGGCTTGTAATGCTTTTTGGGCTGTTTGAGTGTTTGAGGCTAAGGGAATAACTGTAAATCATACATCCGATATTTGTGATATTTGCAATATTAGTTTTTAGAAAGATATTAAAGTCAAATGTATATTTTATCACGGTTTAAGAGCTCTCTTACAACTCACCAATCAGAGCAGACTGGGCTCTGGTTTCAGACAGAGGGTGAAAAGAGGTGCCGCAGCACAGGCAGTATGAGAAAAAGAAAGAGCTGTTTGAACATTAAAGCATGGAGACATGTCCCAGTAGAGACACTGAATACAAATATGAACCTGAAAGTAAGCAGAATATGTCCCTCTTTGTATAAACTACTCAGAACGTACAGACAAATGCAAAATGTGGTGAGGGGTCACATGCTTAGAACGTTTGAAACAAGCACTGAAATATAGCTCCTAAAATTCAGTTTATTATCTGTTAATATACAAAAATATATATCAACACAGATGCATTTTGAGATAAATGAATTCCAAAGGAATTAATAACATATTGATTGTATTGCAAATGATCTCAATAATAAGTTCTTAGACAGCAGAGAAAGAGGGGGAACAAAAAGTCTGGGGATTTTCTTTCTAAAGCATAATCTCGTCTCTTCATCTGCACAGAAAAAAAGCACTGCACGTCAACTCTATGGAAAATTCCACGGGTTACCATTAAGGAAGACTGACACTAATGTCAACTACTGGAGTCGGGACTCAAGCTTTGAAGTAAGTGTGTGTGCGTGCGTGTGCGTGTGCATGCGTGTCTGTGTGTGTGTGTGTGTGTGTGTGTGTGGTGTGTGTGTGTGTGTGTGTGTGTGTGTGTGTGTGTGTGTGTGTGTGTGTGTGTGTGTGTGTGTGTGTGTGTGTGTGTGTGTGTGTGTGTGTGTGTGTGTGTGTGCACGCATGTGTGTGTTCTATTAATCTGACATAAAGCAGTTACAGTATCTGATTCATCTTGATCATTTTGAAATGGGAAGAGGGAGAGAAATGCGTCAGGATTGTTTCAGTTGCTTATTATAATCAGGATCTGTGTTTCATATTTCCTCTATGAGACATACTTTGAAATTTAATTTCAAACCTAGAACCACAACAGACAATTGACTACAGGATCAAATAGGCGTAGAAGATATTCACCTCATTTATTTACTTTGTTGTAAACAAAAGCATTTTTGTTTTTTTCCGAACACACAAGTAGTTTGTCCCTGAAGGGCGACAGTGGTGGGAAAGTAAGGAGTTACTTTCCGGTCACACCATTTAATATTGCATTTATTTATTGAATTATTAATTTAAAGTTGTGACCAGGAAAGCCACATTGAAGTGACTTCCTGTCGGATAGGAAGAATAGTGGTGCATTGTTAGGCGCTGTGTGTAGTGTTACAGCTTTGTAGGTGTGTGCTTCTATTGTGCAGACTTTCTCACTCCTTGTTTATGAAGACAATAACGCTGTATACCAGTGGAGTAAACATCCAAAGGTAAATGTTAGGCCAACTTCCATTATCCTGAGTAAACCACTGAGATATCAATAATTCAAACTTTATATAACACTATTTATTTGTGTTTCATAGCTGATCGAGCCTTGTTCAGACTTTCAGAGCGATAAACAACAGTGTAGGAGTAAAGAGCTTGGACCTGCAACACAAACACAATCCGGGCTCCTGAACTATAACCGGAACCCCTGGCTTTTATCGCAGCTTCTGGGAACCTGACGTTCAAACGGGCTCAGCTCTTGTACAGACCTGTGATCTTCACTGTGTTTTGTCCGTAGCTGAAGCTAAGTCTTCCTGCTTCACACGAACCCCTGCACAGCCAGACAAAACCATCGTCACAGAAGGTGGACTGCTCAAAGCTGCACAGAAGATGGGCTAGATGGTACTAGCTTAAGCCTGGCAGTTTAGACTGTATAAATAAGCCTGGCAGCTAGCAGACTTCCCCTTACTCATTGCTCTTCTACTCGTGCTTGGTTTCAGTCCTTGAGTCTCCAGACGAAAGACTAGAGTTGAATTTTAGCCTTCAAGTACGTTTTTTCAGCCCAGCGTTATGGAAATGTAGTCTTTGAATCTTGAATGTATAAGGAGAACTGGATACAGCGTTGGAGGTGGGACCCCGTTCAATCCTATGAAAGTTGCTCAGTGGTGTATTAAGACAAATTGGCATGAGTATCGAGAGCAAAAAATACACGTAAGTAGGGATGCTCCGATCGATATCGGCCGATATTCACTCTCTGCCGATCGATCGGTGCTCTCTATAAAGGCCGATCAGGAGAGCCGATCACATGACGTAAATACATGACACTTTTCTCTGTGCGCGGCAAAACAAGCTCGCCAAAATGGCTTCACCAGTCTG
Source organism: Notothenia rossii (assembly GCF_949606895.1). NCBI lineage: Eukaryota > Metazoa > Chordata > Actinopteri > Perciformes > Nototheniidae > Notothenia > Notothenia rossii. Next base: position 21,015,419 of record NC_136910.1, read on the forward strand.
GCATTATTTTAAGGTATCCGAAAAAGACAGTAAAATAGCGGTATATAACGTGTGTGAAGCAGAAATCCTGCTGCTCCACCCGCTGTGACGGACCGGTGAGCGGAGCAAAACACACACTGAGAGTTAGACCTAACACACTTAGCTATTTTACCTACCTCTGGAACTAGCTAAACTAGTTATAAATATGTTTATTTTTCACTGTAGGGCAGGGGTGGGGAACCTCCGGCTCCCGGGCCATACGGCCCGCGAGACAATTTGATACGGCCCTCAAGGTAACACACGCAAAAAAAAAATAATTAAGAAATCTAGACCGCAAAATAATTAAACAAGCGAGTGCCTGTTTTTCCTGGCCAATGTCAGGGTCCTTGAACACAACACGAGCCTAACGTGTCATCACGTGGTATATGTCTCGTCTGACACGGGTTTAGTTCTTATTATACATGCATGGTTTAGAGCTGCCAGAGAGCACCAGAACGCCACTCCGGGCCAGTGAATGAGCCCCATTAACTGAGTTTTAAACATCACTTTAAATGGAAGATCCCCATAGCCCCCATCCACTCGATCGGATCGGCGATCGGCCGATACTGATTCCGGCGATCGGCCCCAAAATTGGCGATTGGAGCATCCCTAAGTGTTTGTTCTGGTTCTTTGGGCCCAATGTGGTTTGACCTCTACGAACATTTTGCTAACGTCTGGCACACTTTTGTTTGCCTTTTTACTCTTGTTTGAATGCCGTCCCCCTGCTTTTTGGTCAAATTTGCTGATTTGCCGATAACATCAGATTAGTTCAGTTGGAGAAGCTGCTGTAAAAAGATTATAATGGTTTAAAATAATACAAAAGTATATACATTTATCTTTATGATAACTAATATTGCAAATTCCACAAGTATCAGATAACATTGACTGGAAATCCCTGAGCCTTAAACACTTTTACTCCTAACACTAATATAATAAAGCCATTTACTGTGTGTATATCAGCCACGCAAGCATGCAGAGAGACAGTGGAATTTTCCTATGGGCTGACCATCCAGTGGACCCCAAAACGCCTCGCTGCACTTTGAAGCTCTTCCAACTCTGTTGACCCGTCTCTGATGTGACGCCAAAAAATTTCACAGACAAAGAAAAAACCCATCACCGAACCGCCCATAAATGTATTTTGATCTCTGGCATTTACTGGAAATGTCCTTTTCAGTATTGAAATTTAGCAATTAGCAAAAGACAGTTTTTGTTCAGATCCTCCTGTATTAGTCTTGAGCTGGAATTCTGTAAAGGTCTCGTTGCATTGGTGGCATTATTTGGCAACATCCAGAGTAGAGTGGTGGACAAACGGAAGCTTTGATACATCTCTAGTTTGTGTTGTCAACAAACAGGTCACAGCCAATGTCAAAGGAAGCTCGTAGCATGAATTGGGAGCTCCTGGCACTAAATATATTTTACAAATCATGTATAAAATATTTCTGAGTATCAGTTGACGACCAACAAACACTACAGGGACTTTGGACATCCTGACCTTTCCCTGATAACAAAAATAAAAGCCTTGTCCATTGAGAAAGACTGCCACAGTAGGATGTAACAGGTAAACAGAAGGTTAGTAAACAATACTGTATGTCGCCATCTTATCACATCGGGAACAATTCATCATCTGCATGACATTTGGACAATGCTTTGTGTTCTGATCATTGCACAGAGCAAAGCTGGAACAGTGCAAACTACTGTATATGGCTAATGCTACAATTTTGTAAACAGGAAGTGGTCACAAAATCGTAACTTGTACCCAGAGGTTTACTTCTGTCGTTTGAGCATAGTTGGGCTACAAAGTAAAACACAGCCAAAAAAAAACTTTATGCAATGTTGTTCATATGACTACTCCCATAGAGGCCTTTGAAGTGCAGGCTATCTCATGTCATCAACCCGAAAGAGACGCATATTTTATTAACTTTGAACAGACTATATACCAAAAGCTTCTTGGTTACTACTAGCTAGGTGATGAAACCATTCAACACTTTTCATACCTGTTTTAACTCCTTTACTTTCTGATGCATCAGGGAATATCCCCACACTACCGCTGTTTACCAAATGATTTGGATAAATACATGTTGTATGTAAAAACCTAGTTAGGTTTAAAAGCCTCTGTGTAAGGGGTGTAACGGTACACGTACCCGCCCTTCGGTTCGGTACACGTGTGTACCGAAGTGTACTGAACGAATATAACGTTAAACGTAAAAAATTGAGAACGTGAACAACTTTTTGGAAGTAATCTCAGGTGCTGCGTCGCAGCATTCAGAGTAATTTGCTCACATTGGGTTCAACGCGTCATAGAGCGAGCAAGTCATTTAATTGGACGAAAGGCATACTATGAGAGCTGGTCAGAGGGATGCATTCAAATTTAGTCAGTAATTTGAGGAACTGTCGAAATGGCGAACGCAGATAAAGTTGAGCTCGAAAATCCTCCAGCATCATTGAAGTCTCCGGTTTGGGAACATTTTGGTTTCGCAGTTACGTACAAGAATGACGGACAAAGACAGGTGGACCGAACCAAAGCTGTTTGTCGGCATTGTTCAACAAAAATTGGTTACACGGCTGGCAATACATCAAACTTGCACACTCATTTGAAAAGGCATCACCCGAACGTGAATATCACCGGTACCAAAAGAAAAAAGACTGGAGTGCAAACCCAACTCCCACTAGTATTTAAGCCTCCACCACTCGCAAAAAGTTCAGACCGAGCCAAAGCTATTACAAACGCCAAATATCCTTATGTTGCAATGTTAGCAAAGCGCTACCTGGCTGTATCTGCTACCTCTGTCCCTAGCGAGAGGGTGTTCTCCACAGCAGGAGACATTGTTAGTGCCAGCAGATCTGCCCTTTCGGCAAGCAATGTGGACAAGTTAATTTTTCTTTAAAAAAACATGAAAATACAATGACAAGCAAGTCATAATGTCAAACTGGCTGCTTAGGTACTAGTACAGTAAAGTTCAAATACAGATTATTTCAGTTCATCGAAATGCTGCACCTTAATGTTTATTTTATTATATTTTGTATTTATTTGAGTGAATATTCACAGTTTAATAATAATTAAAAACGCGAAACTAATAGTTTATGTTTTGTGAGTACTAGTACAGTAAAGTTAAAATACAGATTATTTCAGTTCATCGAAATGCTGCACCTTAATGTTTATTTTATTATATTTTGTATTTATTTGAGTGAATATTCACAGTTTAATGATAATAATTAAAAACCCCAAACTAATAGTTTATGTTTTGCGAGTACTAGTACAGTAAAGTTAAAATACAGATTATTTCAGTTCATCGAAATGCTGCACCTTAATGTTTATTTTATTACATATTGTATTTATTTGAGTAAATACATTATTCACAGTTTAATAATAATAAAAAAAATATATATATATGTTTTGTTTTGTGAAAAAAAATTCTGCTGTACCGAAAACGTACCGAACCGAACCGTGACCAAAAAACCGAGGTAACGTACCGAACCGAAATGTTTGTGAGCCGTTACACCCCTACTCTCTGTGGATCCAAAATGTAAGTATGTCAGGAAGTCTATAACAAAATTGAGGAGAAAACTAAATGTAAACTGTAAAAAAGCTAAATCCAGTATCAACTCCAAAAATGTATTCCACTGTCCATGACTTAACTTCTAAACTAATTGAATTGTGAATGTAACTAACAGTATGTAAAAAGTTACATATTTAAAATAGCACACACAGTGCAGTGTTCCGACAATTAGTAATGAAAAATGATATAATTTAAAACTCTTTTAATTTGGATATTTTTTATTGGGTAAAAGGGAAATTCAGGACCATACGTGTTATGTGATAATCTTTTAAAGAACCCCCAGCTAAAGCACCATATACATCCTCATATCCATTATAAGTGGAATGCATGCCCTGCATATTTCAGTGATCATTCTAGTCAGAGTCTGTGCCCTGGAGGGTGGGTCAGTTCTACACGCTGTTGGCCCGGCACATGCAGTCTAACCTTGACCTTCGCCGTGTCAGTGGTAGCCGAAGTTAACGGGACACTGGAGAATGGGTGGGTGGGCATGAGTTCATATTGGATGCAACCACTCGTAGAAACCTGAGCCTGGCAGGGGGGCTTTGCTGTTTGACGGACAGGGTTGTCCTCATATTTAGCTCCGAGCATTGTGCGGCGGAGATTAGCCTCTTCATGCACGCTGACAGACGAATAGACTGTAAGAAACATGTTGGGATACAGAGCTGTAGGTCAACTGTGATCTGGTATGAGCCCCATGCGATAACAAGCAGGGAGACATGACGCACCAGACTAAACCTGAATCTGTCCGTGAATAGCAGACATATGACAGCCACAATAATAATCTGAGGTTAATCATGATTAATTGTTCAATATATATATATATATTTATATATATTTACTTGTATTTTAGGGTGAGATTGAACAAATTGGATGCAGGACAAACTTGCTAGAGAAATTAAAGTATTTTTTTTACCTTATAACAAGCTGCAGTCTTTTATACATGCACACAATATTTTTGATATTTCTCAGTCCGGTTTTAAAGCGATTCACAGTACTGAGTCTGCCCTTCTAAGAGTGTTCAATGACCTCCTGGTCACTACACACTCTGGTGACTCTGCCATTCTTATGCTCTTAGACCTCACAGCTGCCTTCGATACAATTGACCACTCCATTCTTATCTCTCGTCTAGAGCACTGTGTGGGTATCAGGGGCACTGCCTTAGAGTGGTTCAGGTCCTATTTGTCCCAGAGATCCTTCTCTGTTAGGCTTGGTGACTTTGCATCATCTTCTGCCCCCCCTATCCTGTGGAGTTCCCCAAGGTTCTATTTTGGGGCCCATTTTCTTTTTTTTATACCTTCTCCCCCTTGGACTAATTTTAAGAAAATATGGCGTCTCCTACCACCTTTATGCGGACGACTCCCAAATATATCCACCCCTAAAAAAAAAAAGCAGCTCTCTGATGCCCCTGGTTGACTGGCTAAATGACATACAGGCCTGGATGGTGCTACATTTTTTTAATATAAATGAGAGCAAAACGGAGGTCATTGTGTTTGGACCAAATGGTGATGTCCCTTCCATTAACCTGGGTTCCCTGCAACCGTATGCAAATCCCATGGTCACAAATCTTGGCGTCAAAATCGACAGTGCTTTTAAATTAGATAAACAGATAAACTCTCTCTCTTTATTTCCCCCTCAAAATGCACCAGATTGATGCATTTAAGTCCAACATTTAAAAAAAAATCTTACCAGGGGAGCATGCCCCCGGACCCCCCTATAAGATTTGAGGCCCGGCCCCACTGTTCCCAAATAGATTTGCAAATGTTTTTAAATAGTAACCCATCTCCATATGTTTCTTTTTGGGTAGTAGAGTTAAACTAGAGGGCTATCACTTTGTGCAGCAACGCTATTGACAAATAAATCCAGCAAAATGGCACAAAAAACTGGGAGTGGCATCAGGGACGAGGAGTCATTTAACCAGCCAGTAGGAGTCAAGCTTTACTTTCTTTTATATCCATAAAGAAAAAGTAAATCTGTTTACAGTTGTTTCATTATGGATGTTGAGAGGTATCCATATATCTCTTCATTTTGCTCTCAAAGTCCACCAGATTGATGCATCTAACTTCAATATTTTAAAAAAAGATCCCGGGGGAGCATGCCCCCGGACCCCCCTAGAATAGAGGGTGTCAGGTCCACTCCCCACTTATAAAAATAGATCTTTACCACTGCACCCCCTCTAATCTCAGATGCACCCTGAGTCATTTTGTTTAAGTACAGTGAGCCTTTCTTAAATATACAGAAAAGAGACAAACCCACCAGCATTATAGGATATACTATGACTTTGTGCCAAATACTTGTTGCTGATTTAGAGTACTGGCACCTTTTTTATTCCAATTCAAGCACTGGTCACGGTGAAATGTAAATGATGGGTAGTGACTGTATCGCCGTTTTAGAGATGGCGCTGCTGAAAAGACCGCAACATAAGTAAAGATAATGAATACATCCTATTAAAACCTGTGTGGCTTATATGATAAGTCTAATTAGTACAAGCAGCATAACGTTTCACCATGTAACTAAAGATTGTAGTCAGGGAAATCAGTTTGACATATTGAACTAATAACAAATCACCTCTGGCTGGCAGAGAACTCTCTGCTCCATAGCTTCTCTTGGACATAAAATCACATGTACATTTATATTCAATTTAATATCCCATACCTCACATACTTTTGTATATATAATAACTTATATTTTGTTTTTCTTGTTATGCTGCTGCAACACAAACATTTCCCAAATTGGGATCAATACAGTAATATCTTATCTTAATTAATTAAGAAATATAACTATTATAATTAGTGTAGCAGTTGACACCTATTTTCAATATGGATTAATCTACCATGTATTTCTTTAGTTCAATTTTCATCTATAAAAATGTCAAAATAGTGAAAATGTTTACGAGACTTATCAAAGTGCAAGGTTATATCTTTAGATGTTTTGTTTTAGCCTATGTACTGTATGTCTTAATGCTCTTACAGTATATGTGACGGTGTGACTTCCATGAAACTAATATTTTATATCTTCCCAACAGACGAGCTGACAGGAAACCTAACACTCTAACAACCACAACATTGCAAAGGCGAGTAAATGTAAATTAAAAACAATTCACAATTTTTTTATTTCTTCTTCCTTGCAGTGAGGTGAAGCTGACCTTGCACTTGGTACCATTAAGGATGTTCCTGACGCAGGCTGAATGTTTCTCCTTCCTTACTGACACAGAAGCCCTTGATTTGCAATGCTTCACTAATTGTCATTTCCCTGGCTCCGTAGGGACACTTTACCTCCAGCACAGCAGAAGACCCTACCAGACCATCTGGAGATGCCCCCAACAATCCTGATAGGGAGAGCCACACATTTGACTCATGGACCTGCATCTGGGTTGCAGTGGTGAATGCCCTGACGCCCTCACATTCTTCATAGTCCCCCACTGTACAGACAAAACACCATCAAGGGCCTGTTGTTGCCCTAGCACCCTGGCAATAAAGGAAGCAGTCACACGCTTTGACCTCAGGACAGCTCCAAAGTTGCTGGCAGTCAACCTTCCTTTCCTGAACAAATGCCAGTTTGGGTTGGTTCGCTGACCAGTGGTAGCAACCTGAATTGCCCTCTTTTGCTCTTCAGACAATGCCATGCTTGCCACAATTGCCTCAGGTCCCTGATGCCCAACAGATTTGATAATTTCAGGAACAGTAAGTGTTTCCAAGCTGTAGTGTTCCTCTTCTGGCTCGGGGGAGAGAAGCCAAGAAATTCCTGAAAACATGCCCCCGAGTCTGTCCCTCAGCCAGTCACGATCTTCGGAGGTGGGCTCTCTTGTCAGCGGGTTAAATTAGTTATTGGTTTCAACAGTCACATTAAAACAGTTACTAAATCAGCTTACTATCACCTAAAGAACATATCTAGGATTAAAAGACTAATGTCACAGCAGGATTTGGAAAAACGTGTCCATGCTTTTATCTTCAGTAGACTGGACTACTGCAATGGTGTTTTCACAGGTCTCACTAAAAAATCGATTAGAAAGCTGCAGCTAATTCAGAACACCGCTGCTCGAGTCCTTACCAACACTAAGAAAGTGGATCACATCGCTCCAGTTCTGAAGTCTTTACACTGGCTTCCTGTGTGTCAAAGAATAGATTTCAAAATACTGCTGCTGTTTATAAAGCACTGAATGGTTTAGGACCAAAATGCATTTCTGACCTCCTGCTAAATGATGAACCATCCAGATCTCTCAGGTCTTCAGGGACTGGTCAGCTTTCTGTCCCCAGAGTCAGAACTAAACATGGTAAAGCAGCGTTCAGTTACTATGCTCCAAATATCTGGAACAAACTCCCAGAAACCTGCAGGTCCGCTGCAACTCTTACTACTTTTAAATCCAGGCTGAAGACTTTTCTTTTTGTTGCTGCTTTTAATTGAACTATTCATATCTTAGACTGCACTGTAACTTTTATCCATGTATTTTTCTTTTAATGTTTAGTTTATTAGCTTTTCTTTTTAATGACTGATTTTAAATGCCATTTTAAGCACTTTGAATTGCCTTGTGTTCAAAAGAGCTATATAAATGAACTTGCCTTGCCTTGCCTAATAAAAGTTTCATGTGACACATACAATTGATTTGTTGATGGGAATTAATGTGAATAAATTAACTCTAGGTTAACGGTACTCTTGCTACCACTACTCACCGACACTATAAACCTTGTCCCTCATGCTAGCCCTGACAACACCGGTGAGCACACCTTCATCTAGGCTGCACTGTTACGTGTCCTGACTTGTAGTGGTTCTCTCCTCTATCTACACTCTTCTTGTCATCTTTGTAAAACGATATCAGACTGGTAATTGACACAGCCATGACTTCTAGTTAAATTCAGTGTGGCTAAAATGAAAAGCTTTGTTAAAATATGCAAGCACGCGAAATTCAAATTCAGCTTTATTGTCAAACATTCTGTATGTGTTATACATCCAGAAATATCGTTTCCCACAGTGTGACATGTAAACATAAAACAAAACAAAAAGGGCCTAGATAAACGTGGTATACATTAAACAAAACGAAATGGGCCTAGATAACCGGGGTATACAGTTTAAAATGTTAATATATTTAAAGGGTTCAAAGTGCAGTTTCAGTGCAAGTCAGTTGAAACGATCTTAAGTTGGCGTGACGTTGAAGTCGTGCGACCCTGCTGCTGTACTGGCTTGTAGTTCGTTTATAGCATAACGTTAGCATTTCGCTTTTGGTGACTAGATTTATGATTCAAAAATTATAAAAGTATGGTTGACATGTGGAGATTATCCGGCTGAAAAAAACGTGATCCCTCTCTTAAATGTGTGTCAACCACAGACCTTATTTCGAGCTATTTTCCAAAATCCTATGGAGAATTTGCATTGGTTTTTGACGAAGGAACCGGAAGAAGTTTACTTCCGGGTTTTATGACGCGTCACTGCGGTTCTCTATTGTAAGTTACTGTTCACTTTTGAATAATGTAGTTAATCCACTATAATTAGTTTGTTTAATATCGAATCATATCAATTTGTTTTAAAGCACAATAAATAACAAAGAAGACCTTTGACCGGCACTTTTCTCATTTTGTCCGGAAGATTTAAACTGTAACGGACATGTGGACCAGCGAAAAAATATTGTAACGGGAACTCTGCTTTGTACATCTCCGACCTCCTACAGGTGTACAACCCCTCAAGTGCTTTGAGGTCGGCTGATCAGCTTTGGCTGGTAGTCCCTAAAAGAAAGAAAAAGATCAGGGGAGACCGAGCCTTCTCAGCGGTAGCCCCCAGGCTCTGGAACGACCTGCCCCCCCATGTAAAATTGTCGTCCACTCGTCAAACTTTTAAGTCCCGCCTGAAGACCCACCTCTTTTCCCTCGCTTTCGAGTCTGCCTGAGCTATGCTCTACCTATTTGTATGCTTTTATTGTCTGTCCATAGCCTTTATGTGCCTTGTATTTATTCTTATGTGTGCCTTTTATCTATTCTTGTAATATTATATTTTGTTATAATGATATGTTCGTTGTGAAGCACTTTGGCAAACCCTCCGTTTTTAAAATGTGCTCTAGAAATAAAGTGGATTGGATGATTTCTAAAATATTGTTATGAGGTCTGACAATTTTGCGACAAAAGCCACTTTCACAGAGAATCTTGAAGCACAATCTGTTCATAACGTCCTGTCCACTATTTCACACCCCAGCAACAAACACCATTAAAAAAAAAAACATTATTCTTATCATTAATATATATATATTTAAAACGAGCATGTTGTGAATAAAAAATGTTTTGGCGGGGATATCTTTACAGTATCACAATACTTCATGAAGAACAACATTATCAAATATTCTGCATGATTTTACCCAATAAAATGTTATTAATTGTGCAGCGCTAGAATGTATATAAAAATATAACCATCTTATAACACTGAAATAATATTAGGGAATATAAATACAATTTAAAAAAAGCTAGGGTGTTCCAATAGAGACCATATTTTAAATAGTGTGAGAATTGTTATGTTTTCTCGGAAAATATTGTATTTTTCATCCAACGATATTGCACCACATCAAATGTAGTAATAAAGTGTTAAAATACCATTGGCCATTTGCTTTACCTGAGAGAAAAATACCACATTGGGGACTCTGTGGACCCCACAATAATGTTTTCCGAGTGAAAGCACCACAGTTTGTTCAACAAATTCCAGTTCTGATCCTCCTATTATTCAGCCATAAAACGCCAACGAGAATGTCAGGTTGGCAAAAAAGCCAAAGAATGTGAGGGATGCGAGGGGAGGTGTGTTGTAGCTGTGTGACGGAAAGGTCATGTGGTCCTTTGTGGCAGACCACAACACGGTGCCAATGCTTCACAGAGTGACAAGCACACATTACGGGTTAAGAATATCTGCTGCCTCATCCTGCTGATAACCACACGCACTGCAACGACCAATTAGGAACGTTTCCATCACCATCATCATTAGATGGCTAAATAATTTCGTTAATTTAATCCGGCCTCACTTGGTCTTTTTATAGAGCATAACACGTTGGACAAATCAAAGGGCCCACTTTTCTCTCACATGTCTGCTGTGGGGAAGGAGAGCAGACCACATCAACAATCTGCAGGTAACAACAGAGATGCATTCAGTATACAGCGACATCTGGATGTCATGCAGGGTTTACTGAATGAGCCAAGTTTGCCGTATATTTTGGGCTATTTAGAAAGCACTGTGGCTAATTTTGTCTTGGCTAATTTAGAGTAATACATAGGGACATAGAGTATGTGTGTTCCTGTACAGAGCATTAGCTTTGGCGTCGGCCGTTATATACAAAGAAGATTTTCAGAAAGGCTTTTTTAAACTTGTTTATGGTCAGCAGTTTTCAGCAATTGCCTTTCGATGTATTTACATGCTGTCATTGCTTGTCTATATATTTGTTTTAATGATAGTGGCAGAATCTGCCATTATGTTTTTATTGGTGTATAATTAACTCAAATTAAAAAAGATTGTGTTTTCATTACCTTAGAATTAGCTCTTCATATGCTTTAGGGCAGTGACCACCAACTGGCGGCCCGCGGGCCACATCCGGCCCGCACGACGGGGGTGACTGTGGCGTTGGCGGAGTGGTTACTGCGTTCGCCCCCCACCCATTTTTTTTTTACAACGTCTCGTGAGTAAGGTGCAGTACCGGAGTCCAACAGAGAGGCAGCAGCTGCGGGTCAGTAGACTGCTTGCTGCGAAACCTTCCCTGCCTTGAAGAAGAAGTGGTCCTTCGTTGTGAAGAGTCTGGTTAATGCTTTCACTACCAAGCCCCCAGGAAGTGCGCCGGACTCAGATGAAAATATTCGTGCTGGCCAAACGGCGGTACTACACTTCCGTTTGGTTGCCAGGCCCGGAAACACTTTTTCCCATTGACTTACATGGGGAAAGAGTGGTCTGTAAATCGTTGGATAATTTTTTTTAAACTAAATAAACTACCCAGTATGAACACTTGTATAGACAAGTTTACGCGCCAAAACACGGGTAGCGACATGACACTACACAAATGCACTTCATTTCCGCCGGAAGTCTTTTGCACAGCGTCTGTCGGTGTAAACCGATGTAAACAGTCAGACGGGCACTGGTGTAAACACAGCGATTTCGATGCTAACAGTGATGCTAGCTTGGGAACACGATTCTACTTCTTTGACTGGAGATGGCGTTACTCTCCCCCACCCGAATTCAGTGCAAAACTGGGAGGGTAACATGACGACGTGGCCCAGCATAAAACCAAAATAAACTGCCTTATTTAGGTCATGCCCACAGGAGCCAACAGTTGTCTGTTGTTTACATAATGCACAATTTACATGATCTCTTTATGCTGTGCAATATATCATATGTGCCTGTACTGTTTGAATGAAAATAAAGTTTGATGTAATTTAATTTCATTATTGCACTGTTATTGCATTATTGCATTTCATATGTTCCTTAGAGTGCTACAATTTATTTTAACACAGTTCATCATTCATATTAAGCTCATACTGTACATAAATAACACTGAATTAATTAATTGTTGAGAGGAAACTAAAGAAATGTCTTCAACAAGAAAGATCACATGTTTAATCCTAACAGGTATTACAAATTAAAATATAAAAGCAGCCCACACAATTACATCACTATGAAAATATTCATATATAATATTAAAAAATACAATGCATGCAGTATTTGTTGTGTTTATCTGTATTTAATGAACAACATGGCTGGGTGCTGGGTGCTGGTTTGTGGTCGTAGCACTCTCTATCTAACCACTCGTTCAGGTGCTTTCTCGAGTGATTGCAACCAACTACCGCACACGTAGTTCCCGAACCACTTTTCTTCATGTTGTAATTGTTATATCCTCTTTGTCTCTGCGATATCAGTGCTTTGTCGGCACAACGGAGCTAGCTAGCAAAACAAACCCAGTCCGCCAAAACGGAAGTGCATTGCATCGAAGGGAGGAGTTCAGGATGTAGAGCGGAAACGGCTCAATAACTTGTGTATAGCCCTTATTAAAAACATTTGTTCCTCAAGTTGTAATAATGTGCTAATAACGTTATTCTGAGAGTTATTTCCCTCTGCATTATGAACGCGCATCTAACCCACGGGACCGCGCCGCCCGGCATGTTACGTGTCCCGACCAATCAGAGCACACTGTGCTCAGAGGGAGGGTGGGGGCTGGAGCTATTGGAGCTACAACGAGCCGTTAAAGGCAGAGAGTGAAATTCAGTGAATACACGTAGTTTACAGAGATGCTGTTTGAGAAACCAATGTGAGTTGCATTTATCTATACCCATGGATGCACAATAAGAGCGGACCCATATCGTCTTACTGCCATCCCACGGAGCTGTAATAATGGATATATTGCACATGTTTGCTGTAATTCATTATCATACTACATGGGCTGTATGATTCAATCTTGTACCGTAAATGTTGTATTAAATAAAGTTAATATTACCAACGTTAGATTAACGTCCCTGTAGCTTCTTATTGCACTAAGAAGCGTATTGCACTATATATACAGTGCAATCATTCTTTCATGCTAAATGAAGCTATGTTGCTTGGATATCACTAGATCCTGTTACAGCGTAATATAAGTACATAACGATTTATGTGTACATTAGCATAATTACTAGCTAGCCGCTACCCGCTAGCTGCTAACTGCCGCCTCGTTAATATCAAATCCGTCATAATAACAAATCATTACCATGCTTTCATGAATGTGCGGTGCTGTTACGTGTACGCAAATTGACGTGCTTGATGTGTGAACGAGCATTTTGGTTAAAGTTGCGCATGCGCTATGAGCGCACATACGGGTACTTCTCAGGCATGCCGGGTAATCTGTGACGTTTCTCTGGGCCTTTCTCACTTCGGTTAAATGGATTCCTTGCGTCCCTCACTTGCGTCGTTTCCCTGTGACTAGTCCTTCCCACCAGGGAAGCATGGAGGGACGCAAGGAAACCACGAGAGGCAGGGAAATTAGTTTTAAGAGCAATGGGACGTCCTTTCCTCCTGAGCATCACGTGAAGCGACGTCCGTTTGTGATGACGCTGCACAGCTGATCGTCTGACAGCAGCCAGCTCTGTCCCCGTTGTTTCCACACACACCCCCGCCTCTGTTAGTACACATTTACTGACAGAAACATTTGTATCATCTGTTGAAGACCCAAATAAATAAAATAAGAACTAATTCTCAAAAAAGATAAACGCCATTCTTAAAATGTATAAACGAACAATAGTTTGATTAATATTGATTAGACATTAGAGTACACAAAATAAACAAAATAATTCAGAGAAGAAAAAGAGATATGTTATCTATCAAAACCCAGTTAGATTAACATTCATTGGATTGCACACTTTGTTTGTTTGTTTGGATATGTAGCAAATTAACCTTTTAAATAGCACTTAATGACTGACTGAATGGAAATGACAATAAATGAAAATGTAAAACGAAAAAAGCGATAATGAAAATGTTTCCAAAAAATGAATAAAAAGATTTTTGACCACTTTGTTGTTCTGATATATCACATAGGCTATTTGTAACTAAACGATACATTAATTGAAACAAAACACAGCCTAAACTGAGGAGTGACTCCCATGAGGTTCATGTATTTTTTCTTCACTCCGCTGGGAAACTGCTCTCATGTCAAGAAGCATCAGATCAGTGCATGCACTGCATCGTCCAATCAGTGAGCGATACACAGTAAGGGGGCGGGGCGAGTGTCCTAGGATTTCATCGGAGGATGGTCTGGTGGTTCCTCGATTATAGCTCCTCCATTATCGCTCCTCGCTCCTCCGTCCTCCGGCAAATATAACGCCATTGGGACGCTACTCAAGATGGCGCAGACAAATCAACTTCCGGTGAGACAGAGACCGAGGAGCGAGGAAATGAAAAATAAGAGAAGTGAAAAAGGGCCTCTCTCTCAAAAGTTGGGCCATTTTCTCATCATGCGCCAATGAGCAACTCTCATAGGAATGAATGAGGCCCCACCTCCCACGCTGTATCCAGTTCTTATTATATGTAGCCTGGTCATATAAGAGAGAACAGGACACAGCATACATTTTAAGGGTCTTTATTCCCCGCATCTAGTCTTGGCGTTCAGCTTCCTGTAGTCGACGCACAGTCTCAGACTACCATCAGACTTACGCACTAAGACGACAGGTGAGGCATAAGGGCTTGAACTCTCCTGGATCACTCCTTTCCTTAACAGCTCGGAGATGTGTTCCTTCACCTCTTTGTACTGGTTAGGTGGTATGCGTCTGTATGGTTGGGTGACTGGTGTGTCGTCTATCAGTGGTATTTCATATTTCACACTGTCGGTATGCCCCAGCTCGTCATCATGGATAGCAAACACATCAACGTATTTCGTCAGGAGTGCACTCAGCTCTGCCTGCTGTTCTTGCGTTCCACCAAGATGCAGTAGATCCAGCAGAGCTTGTACGTCCCTATCAGCTCCCTGATCCCCTTTCCGGTCGATGGTCACTTCTTCATGGTCGGCAGAAATCCGCTGAAACTTCACTTCATGGGGGTCACCCTCAACACCCTGACATTGACTGAGAACACCTATTCTGGTTCTGGAAGGTAACCAAACATCCTCTTGTGAAAAGTTGATCACCTGGACTGGAAACACACTACTGGTGCCTGACACCAAAGTGGGGACGATGATCAACCCACCAGGGACCGGCGTGCTTCCTGGCTCCAACAGCATAATGTCATCACGGTCAGACGTTTTCTTTTTGCTTCTTGCATAGACTGTGGCGATAGATGAAGCAGGTATGTGAACCTTATTCCTACCTGCAACCCTGGCAGCGGACACCTTCTCGACCAGTTCTGCTTCCTGTAGCCGGTGAAAAGCTTCTCTCCAGACATGGTCCAACTGTCCCTTCAAAGTAGTGTCGAACTCTGCAAGAACTAGCGGCCTGCACTTTTTGACAATGTTCATACCAATAATGCCTGGGAGGTTTGAGTCTGGTTCTGCTTCCTCCCCATCTCGAACAATTAGGAAACCACACTCTGGTATGGTTAGGCCCATGGCTTGTATGTCTAGCTCAACATAGCCAAGGTAAGGTAGAGGCAACCTGTTGGCAGCAGTGATCTTAAGCCATTTGGCAGTACAGTGCATATCTTCATCTTCCCCATGGAGGTGTTTTCTAAAGAAACTTTCTGTTAGAGTGCTCACATTACTCCCAGTGTCTAGGAGACTATTAGCCGGAACTCCACCTATTAGGATATCCACTTCATGGCATGCGCCTACAGCGTTCTCTAAAAACTTCTCTTTAGTTAACGGGCTGGCCCCTGAGCCTTCTGGCTTGCCTCGCATTGCTCGGCTCATAGCAATGGAGGGATCTCGCTTCCCTGTACTACAGTGGCAGGTGTGACGGTGGACTGCCTTTCTGCTTGCCATTGTACCGGGCACTGTTTGCCTATGTGTCAAACACCTCCACATCTGAAACAGATTGGTTGACCATCAGCAGTGTACTTTGGCTTGAATTTAGGTTTAGCACCTCTGTCACCACCTGAACGAACGTTCTGCATAGTTAGTTCATGGACTGCACTGGTTAGCTCCTCAATAGCTTTACCCTGCTGACTGATTACTTTAACTACCTCCTGTAATGTTAGTGCTAAATCATTCTGGGCATTGCTGGCTGAGTTTGTGTTTTCTGTAAACCTTCTTCCCCCCTCACTCACTAGGTTTCTGTTCCTAGCGATGCTAGCACCACGGGGCCTGTCTTCCTGACACCATGTTATGGCTTCTTCACGGATATCAAATAGAGTAGAGCGGGGCTTCTCCCTAACAACCTTACGAAGTTCCCTACGAAGAGCTGGATCCCTCACACCTTCGATAAACTGATCTCTCAGAGTGACCTGTGTATCTAACACTGCAATAGGGGACTGCTGAAGAGCGGCGTTAAGAAGCTGGGAAAGGGCATGAGATAAACTACGGAAGTCTTCCCCCTCTAACTGTTTGCGAGCATAAAAGGCATGTAACAGCTGTGGAATAGTACGTTTCTCCCTGAAAGCTGCTCTTAGATATACAAACAAATCGGTTGGTTGCTTAAAGTCTTCCCCCATACAAAGTTTAACCTCCTCCAAGGCTGTACCCTTTAAGTGTGAGAGGATGAAGTCTACTTGGTCATCAGGACTAAAACCCCTTGTTCTTAGTACACGCTCCATCTCTTCTATGAATTCATCCACAGTATGGCTATCTTTTCCCACATCACCACTGAAAGGTGGGATCTGACGCTCACCTGGAATGTACACATAAGACTTAGCTGTAGCATTACCAAGATTAGAAATTGTTGCCATTACTGCATCATGTTTTTGACTCAATTCTCCAATCTGTGACTGCAGCTGCACCATGGGGTTTCCCCCCTCACCGTTGAATGAAGAAGCTGGATCGTCTCCCTCATCATCGTCCTCTTCTCCTACGCCAACAACTGGATCTCTGTCCTCTTCGAACATCCTAAAATGTCTTATTGACAGTCACAATGTCCTTTAACAGTCTCAAAAGAGCAATGTCCGTTGATCTTCTCCTCAAGTAGTCACTAGTCACATGCAGCCACTCCAAGCAGATCACTCCATCCATCAGCACCGTCCCTTTGGCATAGGACTCGAACAATCTTCACTATTACCGTTTTTTATCCTATTGTATTTTCTACACTACCTCTATCCCAACTAAAAACCTAAGACTAGATAAGGGGACCCCACTCCTGGTACCAAATTGTGTAGCCTGGTCATATAAGAGAGAACAGGACACAGCATACATTTTAAGGGTCTTTATTCCCCGACTGCACTCCGGTTGAGAACAGCATTAACACTCTAGTAATAAGTGTAATAATTAGGATACAAGTTGTAAATGGTCCTTTCTGTCTCACAACAATATCAACTGATAAACAATTATCAGTAAACAGCATAGATAGCCTAAACAATAAACAACGGTAATAGCCTCTGCAGCTGAGGATAACAGTCACAAAAGTGCATCAGTATTACCACTTCAGAACAGTACATGCATTAACTAACAATTAATACAGTACAGCATTTATCAACATATATCATTCGCAAAACACTTTAACACTCACTTTTAATACAAATGCTCTGTGAACCAACCTGCAGCACCGAACACTGCGTTGCTTCTCCCCTCTGCATGAGAAATGACATACAACATTTGCACACTCCACTTAAAAGGCATTTTAAACATATAATTCCTGAATGTGGTTTTTGTTATGCATATATCTGGTGACTTACGCCGTCCCACTCTCGTGTTGGACCCCGCACGGTGGAGAACACACACACACACGTCTTACAAAACTGCGTCTCTCTGTAAAACAACGCTAAAACTACCTGTTCCTGCGAAAACTACCATTGAGTCGTCTGTCTATGACGTCATGACTGCGCGCCTTTCTGCTGCGCATCTCTGGGTGTAACCAAGCATCTTGAATCTCTTAAAGGAACAGCGTATGATTTATAACAGCGAGTAACTGTCTCCGTTAATAGCTTTTAACCCGGTTACATATACATCCATGGTCACTACCCGATCTGCAGCTCTGCCTGATCTTCAGTGCGCATGTGCGAGATGGTCCGCCATATTGGAGAACTCCGGACGGCAACCCAAGAAGGACACTTGACAGTGGCTTTTGGCAAAGCTCAAAAAGAAAACTCGAGAGGAATGAGTTATTGTTATTACAACGTGACTTCACTATTATTAAACAACTCTTTTTATTGGGTTCTTTTATTTGGGGTTAAGTACCTTGTCAGAATAAGTGAGAAATGACTTTAACTTCTGTTAGACAGCCATATGCCATACATTTTTGCATACATTCACAGTAAATATTTATTCAGTATGATAGCTGTCAACAATTAATTTCTCGCTGCACTCAACTTGCATGCCAAATATAAAATTAAAAATAGGGATTTTATTAACTTTTTTTGGTATTATTCTATTGATATATGTCTCTTGTAATAGTAAAATCAATTTGTTAAATCATACAGTAAACATTTTCACGCTCCTGGGTTCATGTCACGGTTGTAGTTTTGTAGGTTTGGGTGTTTTTGCTGTTTTCCATGTCATGTTTTCCTCTGGGTTATTGTCTGGTCCTTTTCCCTGTGTTTTTCCTCTTGTCATTAGTTCACTGGTGTGTCTAGTTATCTGATTGTGTTCACTTGGGCCCCTGTGTTTCCTCCTCCCTCCTCACCTGTGTCTTGTTGTGTGATTAGTCTTTTGTGTATTTTAGTTCTTCGGTGAGTGTTCTGTTTTGTCTTTGTTAGTATCACTTAGCCTTGAAATAAAGGAGTTTTTCAGTTTATATCTGCATTTGGGTCCTGCCTACTTCACACACCCTAACAAACATATTTTAAATAACAGTAATTTTGCACAGAAGGTGTGTCCCTCAACATGCGTTCAACCCTGTTACCCAAACCTTTTTAGATTGGCACAGGAAGTGAAAAAACTGTAAGTCAGATGACACAGTGGAAGTGACATCAGCAAGCCATGTGCTAGTGCCATGGGTAGACCAAAACTAAGTCCTCTCTTTTATTTTTCATATTTTTACAATCTTTTCAGTCTTAAAAGAGTGTGGCACTCTGACCCACTCAACCCTGTCACTGATATTATCAGAATAAAGCATATTAATTTCAAAGTTATCTTTATTGCATTAGATATCCAAGTTTGTCCTTGCCTTGAAAGTAGCATTACATGCTACATCTAGAAATAATTCCTGAGGTTAAAGGCTCAAATTAGCATTGATTTTCAACCCTGTTACTATAATTAGAGTAACAGGGGTAATTCTCCATTGGAAAATATACATTTGATGCCTAGCTGGGCAAATCACTTTTTTTGATGTTTTATTATCTGTTTTTCCTAAATACATAAAAAAAATATTTTTAAACAAAAGGTTCATTTTTCAAAAATGTTGGTGTCTAAATTGTCCTCCAATTCTGGAATGACCCAAAGGTTAATACTACAACTGCTAGAAAGGTCTGGTAACATTTTAAAAAATCAATCACTTCACTGAAACCTTTAAAACCAGGAAAGGACATCATATGTTAATTACAAATTATATTTCCAAGATTACATTACATTTTACTTGTTAGACGCTTTTATCCAAAGCGGCTTACATACTCAATACTGTGGACAATCCCCACAGGAGCAATTTGGGGTGAAGTGTCTTGCCCAGGGACACAACGACGTGCTGACTTCAGTGGGGTTTGAACCTGTGACCTCCTGATCTGAACACCAACGCACAACCCACTGCGCCACACACCTCCAAGATCTGAGACCTAATGACATATTCCCGTCCACTATTTTCAATACTACGGTAAAGCCAGCCACAGCCATACTGTTATAGAAAGAATGACATATTAACTGAAGGCCAATTGCAAATCATGCCATTTTTGCAAAGGCTTTGGTCATGACTTATATTTTATTGAATCAGAAGAGTTTTAAGAAGTAAGTGAAAATGAACCCAATGTCATACTGAAAGATGAAGTGAAACAAGATGGCAAAGTACAGGATTGATCAATGACTGTCTACTACTCAAACTAAATTAAGGTCATGGGTGGTTGGAGTGGTTATTGTCTTTGCTCCTCCTAAATTTGGACTCAGTCTAAATTCTGCATTGCAACTGCTGGGAGGCTAAATCATATTGTGTAATGTTTAATAGCTGGATATCTACTGAGGTGCTTGTCATAACTTCAAGTCTGACTCGGACTGAGCTGTTGGTCATATTCTGACTGTTGACGTCAAACAGTTGTAGCAAAAACAGTCCTGGTTCTTCATGAAGTCTAAATTATATTTCCTGCTGTCAGCGGAGAAACTTAAATGGAAAAAAGAGGATGGTGAACTCAAACTATGTGTAAAAAACCATTAGAGTGTAAAAAACACATTTCTGAGAAAAGTAGGCACGTTTGAAAAAAACGTATGCTTTTAAGAGTTAAACTTGAGTGTTTAGCCAAAGCACAACTGAGCAGATCAAACAGATTAAAGCTAATCCAAGACTGACAATGAAAAGTTTACTAGGTGTTCTAAAAAAAGGCCACTGTGCTAACAGCGTGGCTTTGGCATTGTCTGTCTGTTGGTAAGTCGGTCTACTACTCAAAATATTTTAACAACTATTGGCTGGATTGCCATGACATTTTGTAAAGGCACTCATGTTCCCATCCATGGACCTCTCTGTTGTTGTCCAACATATCGTACCCGGAGTGAGATTCTTCGGCATAACCCTAACCCTAACACAGCTTCCACAGGGCTCACCAGTAGGCATTGGACCATATGAAAATGTCATGTCATTATTACCCTGACCAAAAATAACTGATGCGTGTCTATCCTGATAATCACCACAATATGCTTAAAACGGCACTTATACACAGTGCAATCACTTTGCCTTACATTTAATCTTAAAGGTCCCATGTCATGCTTTTCCGGTTATTACCCATCCCCTTGTGTGTTATGAAGGTTTTTATGCATGTAAACGGTCTGCAGAGTCACAAACCCTCAAAGTAGACACTGTAGCGAGTAAAACTCTAACACAGTTTATGCTGCCCAAAAACGCCTCATTGGAGATTTCTCATTTACTTCCTGGGTACTCTGACGTGGGAATACCCAGAGCCCACACCCTCTGCCAGCATTTCACGAAACAAAGCTTCCCAAACCTTTCAGCGATTCATGCCGGATATGCACAGCGTAGGGCACTGAAGAACGATGCTGTTCCTACTTTGTTTGGACCAGCGGGAGATTCGGGTACACAACCTGTATTCATTGTTGTTTGTGTATTTATGATGTTTAAAACAAACTAAGGTATCTATCACGACTGTTTAATTGGGTAAACGCTACGTTGGGATCGCAGAAAATGCTCTCCGCAGACCCATGCTCACAGCGTTATCAACCTTTTTCTTACTCAATATCAAGCCACACTTATTGTTTTTACTTCGGCTGTGAGTGTTTGTGTGTGCTCAGGATGAGTTTCGCTTGTTCTCGCTGTATCGCCGATACGGAAGCCTGTCCGCTCCTCGCAGCAGCAACGAGCCTCTCAACGTCCCGACCAATCAGAGCACACTGGCCTCACAGGTAGGGGGGGGCAGGAGCACCAACAAGCCGTTTAGGACAGAGAGTGAATACCGGTGAATACACATACTATACAGAGATGCTGTATGAAAAACCAGCGTTTCCGCCAGGGGGCCGTCTTGCCGTCATTTGACGCCCTTATTCAGCTCGGGACGCCCTGAGCGCGAGCCGAGGGCGTCCAAAAAATATTAATAATTTGAGAGAAGATCGAGAGTTTTTATCGCTTATAAATTACGAAAAGGAAAAAGGACAAGGACATCCCTCTGTTGGAGGGGCAAAGGAGTCTGGTGGGATTATTTTAGGAATATTGAAGATCGCTTCCCCGACATCGAAGGTACTGCTACAGGACAACATGGAACGTGCGCGATTTGGACGCGATGAGCGGGGGGGTTTTAGTGGAGCACACGCGTGCGCTGCGAGCACCAGAGCATCGCAGCGGCGAAACTGAGGCTCCGTGGTAAACTGTGGTAACATGAAGAGCCGTTTGGGAGCCGAAACAGCCGGCGCTTTAATAGAGCCGAGCCAAATGATCCGGCTCACTAACGTAAAGAGAAAGTATCTATAAGGGACGGCTCAAGTCAAAATTCAAAACAACCCCCCCCCCCCGCTCTCGAGGCGGACGCCATCTCAGCCCTGGTCTGGCGGAAACACTGAGAAACCAATGTGGGTTTGGAAAATTGCACAGTATAAATCTATTTTAGTATACCTCAACAATGGAATTATGATCAGTAGAAATGGCCATGACATGGGACCTTTAAAAACAACATTTTTTTATGACATTACAGGTAAGACTCACCTTTTTATGTAAGATTCATTTTTACAAACGATTAAATAAGCTTAAATAAAGTCATTATATCATAAGGATCCCTTCCATCAAAATGTTTTATTCCTGTATCTTTTAAATCAGGCTCTATTTTTTTACTTCTCTACCATGATAGCAAGTTTGACAGCTTTCTCAAGTTGAATGTCACGATTAACACTATAATGGGAATTCAACAGAAACTTGTTTTAGCTTTTTTTACAAAAAATAAATCTCTAGTCACGAGTCTGTCACTTGCCAACCATCTGACTAGTGCACCGGTTGCCATTTTTTCTGAACACTATCAATGTGTTTCACACTTGTGTCAGCGATAACCATTTCAGTAATAAACTGGAATACTGTTATATATTCACAGTATCTGCTGCCTGTTTGTTTTAGGTTTATCAGCTGATATGTGACTCTTCTTCTGTGGTGTGATCGTTGGCCGGATGGGGTGTTTCACTTTGATGAGAGGATCTATCTGTAAAAGGGCTTCTGACATAAGTGTGTGTCACTTTGTATCCGTCATGTCACAGTGGCTTTACTTACTTATTTACTTCAATCTTAAGGGCAGCTCAAAACATGTTTCCAAGATTTGGGTCACAATATTGCAGGGTCAGCGCAATTAGTTTTGATGGGTTTACACCTAGGAGAAAAGATTGTTTTGCACATGTCACTTGTTGTTGTCTATGATTTGAAAAGCTGAACCAGGAACACAATTGCAATGTGCACCTGGTTTCTTTATCCCAGCGCGCCTGTTTGTAGGTATACCTGTTGCCACATTTTGTACTGACTTTTATTTAAGTCTGCAGTACAAATTGGTCGATTTTTACAGACATCACTACAGTCTGACTGGTTTTGTTTTGATCATGACAAAGTTTGATATTAATGGAGTTTTTATTCAGTTAATTCAGGATTGACCTTTTTTTCTTGAAGGATCAAAAAACCTCACCAAGTTACCATCAAAAACAGGAAGATGGGCATAAAAAGATCGCATTTGCTTCATTTTTCTTTTTGATATTACTGTATATTTAATCCCTGTGGGTTTCCCGCTGTTGGTCAAGCAAAACAAAACATGGGAAGATATCCTTCTGAGCCGTTGTGTCTGTAAAGTGATTATTTTCTGACATGTTATGGTCTAACTATCAGTGGAAAATCATTGACCGTTTCCCTTGACCAGAACATATCATGATGTAGTCTATGGAGCAACCCCTGCAAGATTAATTAAAAACAAGCATTACTGTATCTAACACTTCATGAATGACGTGTTTAGAGTGCATTTCCCATAACAGCGAACACAGAAAAGTCAACAATTAGCATTGACAACAGTAACTCCAGAGCTCCATGTACATTGCCATTCATTTTCATGTTGTCAGGAGGGCTCGTGGCTTTGTTAACATGGTGATTTTATCGCACAGGATGCAAGATATACAAAGACATTGTCAATGATTAAATGGACACCACAGAAGCTCGGGATAAGGCTGCATTGCTGTGTGTGCCAGATATCTACAGACAAACAGAGAGAGGGATTAACTATTCAGAGTGAGGGAGGAGTGAACGGGAAGGGGGGGGGGGGGTTATTCACTGGTCAGTGTGGTTAATCAGGGACTGGGACACAGAGGAGAGAAAACAACAGCTGTGGACAGGATGGGATTGTTTTACAGAGGGAGTCTAACACTGGCAGAGGTCTGGCAAGCACTTCACTTCTCTCACCTTTTCTGAGAGCAGCCGCATCCTGGATGCATTACTCAAACTGACCTCACAACACGACAGCTAGGACAAACTATTCAATCAATGACCTGAAAAGGTGCTTTGGAGGGTCAGTGGATCCCAACTACAAAAAAATAACGTTTGCTTCATCCAGGCACCGTGAAATGCACATTTTGGGAAATCATTCACAGAAAATGTTGCTAACAACTAATAAATTGGCCCATTCATTGGAAAAAGTATTCAACATAAATGTATCTTATTCAACATATAATATAGCATACCTAGGAAAGCCAGAGTATAAGCATCTTTTAAGTAAGTAAGTAATTTCTTTTACACTTTTTAACGTAACGCTGATCAAGTCTCAAAAGTGCTCGCAGCTCGCCTTTGAAGCAACACAAAGTGGAGGAAGCTATCATATTACCTGTTTTGACCCTGGATGTCAAAGTGCTTGTACTCCATGGTTTGAAATGAGTGGGTGATACAAAATGTTCCCTTAACTTAATTATTCCAGTTATTAACAATGCTAGCTAGACTGCTAACAGGTAGCAAGCCCTATAGCCAAGCAAGCTATTTTGGCTAGCTAGCACAAGCATGTTAACAAAAACTCGTCCCTAACATGTAGAACCAAATATTTGTGTGACTAAATGTGTTAATGCTAATGCTAATGGTGTTGCTATTGCCACATGTCATTTTTGTGTTTTTAAAAACTTGAGTTTTCAGGGATTTGAGGATTACATTTCTATTCACCTCCAGTTTGACAGAGGTAGACATCTGAAGATATTGGAACATCAAACGGAATCTGTCCATATACCTCTGGGTTAAAGTGAGATATGGGTCTTTTTATGATTTAGATGAACTGACTCTCAGTCATGGTTTGTCCTCTAATCTCAAAGAACATTGTATAAACAGGCACACAGAAAAATGAAATCAAAACCTGTTCCCTCTTTTGCCAAGGTATCCTAAATAAGTTACTTGCGCAGGAGTATGTGAACATTATCGTCATCTCGGTGAAAAGCAGAGATGTTTCGGACAAAATAGGACATTGGAAGACACCACCTTGGGCTCTGGGAAATTGCAGGGTTTATCAATTAATTTAGAAAATGAGTATTCGATTTATCAACAAAAGTACTTCAGAAATAAATGTTCGTTATAGTTCTTGTTGATAGGGACCCTGTTGGAAAGCCTGCTGACTGTTACTCCAGCGCTCTCTGTTGGCGGCACGCGCAATTGTAACTATCAAGCACATGGAGCACAGCTGTTAGGAGAAAGGGAGAGAAGCACATCATGTCCATGGAGCGCAGCCTGGACCTTTAGTGGCAACTTATGGCGTGTTTCCACTGCAGCACGGAGCTCGCTTTAAGCTAGCCGAGCCGTGCGGGGCCCGTTTTTGGTTGCGTTTCCACTTGGCCTTGTACCGGCTAGCGGGTCCAAATTCACAGCTTTTCTGGCCCCATAAAATCGTGGTTCTAGGGCCAGGAACAACCAGGCTGAGTCGGGCTGAGTATGCTAAACTAGAGAGAGAATCGCTGGCAAGGGGGCTACAACAAAATGAACATATTTGACCGTGATTTAATTGTAATACACGTTTCAAAATGATGCCGAAGTAACAACATACTGATACCGGTTAGTAAAAACCATGAATTAATGCTTTGACAAGTCTGCAGACAGACGACAGGCAAAAAACCTTTTAAAATGCGTGTTGTCTAAATGGAGATTGGCTAAGCTAACGTTGTAAATGCTCCGACCGTCCACACTCACAACAACGGCCTATACAGACATAAATAAACCAGCGAATGTATTCGCCATGACACAGACAGTCTGTGGTTTGTACTTGTTTAACTTTTGTCTAGTTTCTGAACAGATATGAGGAGCTGTGAGCTCTGAGTGCTAACCATGGATGTATAATAAGAACTGGATACAGCGTGGGAGGCGGGGCCTCATTCATTCCTTTGAGAGTTGCTCATTGGCGCATGATGATAAAATGGCCCAACATTTGAGAGAGCGAAACGTCACAGATTACCCGGCATGCCTGAGAAGCAGGGGCGGCGCCAGGGGGGAGCTAGGGGGTGCTGAAGCACCCCCCAGGATTGCCAAAGCACCCCCTAAGCACCCCCAAGAAAAAACAATTTTTCGATTTAAAAACAAATTAAATTAGAAAAATTATTGATTACATCAATGCAAATGTGAAACAAACAAATGTTTGACCAAAAACATAAAGCCAACACAGGTGATTAGGCCAATGGCCAGCACCCATTATATTTTTGACCTACCCATAGGCTAAATTACTTTGTAACACTTTAGTGACTTCCTGTTAGCTCGAGCGCCAAATTATTTGCTAACAGCAAAGTGACAAATGGATCGTTTTTTAGTCCTTAAACGTCCACGTGTGGACACTCAATCAAAACCACCTGAAAGCGAGAGGGATTCTGCACATAATAGGCCTCGTGAGTACAGGTAGCTTACTTCTGGCTCTCTGTGTTTCATTCAAGCTCTGCTCTGTGTGTGTTTGGCACGAGCCATTCTCTTTGCATGCGCGAGCACCGGTGGGTCTCTACCGGAGATCGTTGTGGTTAGCATCTGGTGCTAGCTAGCCAAGCTAACGGATATAAGGAGCTTTTTCAACAACAAAGTGGAGGGAGAACTCTCTCCTGTCAGACTGAGAGTCTCAAATAACCTCAGCTCAGGTGAAGTAAAGGACTCTCAGTGTTTAGATAGTTAACTTTAGTCTAGTTATCTCAGTGGGTCTCAAACGTTTTGTTTTAAAAGGGGAGTGATTTGTAAAATATCTATAAAGAAATAGTAAATCTGTTTACAGTTCTGTTTCATATGTATGTTGAGAGATGTATCCATAGATCTCTTAATTTTGCTCTCAAAGTGCACCAGATTGATGCTTTTAACTTCAATATTTAAAAAAAAATCTTCGGGAGCATTTCAAAATGCAAGATGGGGGGGGGGGGGGTGCTAGTGGATCGCCGCAGCTGTTAGATTAACATTAACATGCTTATATTGTAGTTCTAAGTGCAATGCCTTGCGGCCTGTAGCACCATCCTTGATGGAGCATATGTGTGGGCAGGAAAGGTGTGAGCAGAGAGTAGAGTAGTTGTCGATTTTTGTTCTGTTTTCTGTGACTATCTGCCTCACCCTGTCAGACTTTCAGTTGCGCGCGCTACTAAAGAGACGTTTTACCATGGAAACCAAACAATGGTTCAGCTGTATTAAAGTCCGAGTGGAAACAGTTGTGTGTAAATCTGATTTTGTGAGAAATCGGGAGAAATGCGGGAGAAATATGACCCCGGGAGGAAACCGGGAGAGGGCAATGAAATCGGGAGTCTCCCGCGAAAATCGGGAGGGTTGACAAGTATGAGTTGCAGTAGAAAATTCAACTGAAACGTCAAGCTACCCCACAGCACCCCCTAGAGAAAATCTCTGGCGCCGCCACTGCTGAGAAGTACCCGTATGTGCGCTCATAGCGCATGCGCAACTTTAACCAAAATGCTCGTTCACATCAAGCACGTCAATTTGCGTACACGTAACAGCACCGCACGTTCATAACAGCATGGTAATGGCTTGTTTTTATGATGGATTTGATATTAACGAGGCGGCAGTTATCAGCTAGCGGCTAGCTAGTAATTATGCTAATGTGCACATCAATCGTTATGTACTTATATTACGCTGTAACAGGATCTAGTGATATCCAAGCAACAGAGCTTCATCTAGCATGAAATAATTATTGCACTGCAATAAGCTTCTTAGTGCAATAAGAAACTACAGGGACGTTAATCTAACGTCGGTTATATTAACTTTATTTAATACAACATTTACGGTACAAGATTTAATCATACAGCCCATGTAGTATAATATTTTACAAATGATGAATTAAAGCAAACATGTGCAATATATCCATTATTACAGCTCCGTGGGATGGCAGTGAGACGATATGGGTCCGTTGTTATTGTGCATCCATGGGTAAAGATAAACGCATGTAGTGCTGAACCGGCTGAACAAGTAACATGAACATGCCGGGCGGCGCGGTCCCGTGGGTTAGATGCGCGTTCATAATGCAGAGGGATATAACTCTCAGAATAACGTTATTAGCACATTTTTAGGAACGAATGTTTTTAATAAGGGCTATACAAGTGTTCATACTGGGTGGTTTATTTAGTTTAAAATAAAAAATTATC
Organism: Notothenia rossii; assembly: GCF_949606895.1. Taxonomy (NCBI): domain Eukaryota; kingdom Metazoa; phylum Chordata; class Actinopteri; order Perciformes; family Nototheniidae; genus Notothenia; species Notothenia rossii. The sequence continues at coordinate 21,043,724 of NC_136910.1, forward strand.
CAACGATTTACAGACCATTCTTTCCCCATGTAAGTCAATGGGAAAAAGTGTTTCCGGGCCCAGCAACCTAAAGGAAGTGTAGTACCGCCGTTTGGCCACAACGAATATTCTACTCAGAGTCCGGCGCACTTCCTGGGGGCTTGGTGCTAACAGTTAATGGCTGTGTTGTTTTTCTGGGGCTCTCATTGAAGATGACGTCCCGGCTCCGCCTACACTGCGTTACTATAGATACTACCCCAGTTCCTAAACTGTAATGGAAATGCGCCATAAAGTGAGCCAGTCCTAACGAGGCCTAGCCATACCGAGCGAGGCCGAGCGAGGCCGTGTAGTGGAAATGCGCCATTAGTGTGTGAGAGCTTTGTGCGTCGCTGACCAACAGTAACTTCATGTTACTCACATGGGACTGGACAGTATTAAGCCTTTCACGGTATATTAGTTGTTTTGGAGTTTGCTAACTCAGATTATTATCGACAAGTTGAGCTAAGCTAACAAAGCTAATGTTAGCACTATGTAGCTGTACTTTTCTCCATCTGAAATGTTATATTTGACCCTGTTGGCAATCATGTCTAATGTTTAGATGGCATATAAACCTTTTTTACTGTAAGTTAAAGGAATTATCTGTGCAGTATACTTCATTTTTATGTGGAAGGGTTATATTACAACCTACCTGTTGAGCAGTCAATTAGCCTGGTAGAATATGTCATTTAGTACTATTAATGCAAAGTTATGCATATTTTCACTGTATAATATATTGGAATAATAGATTCTAATTATATTTGTACCTTTGTATTTCTCTCTTATAGACCACACATATACACTACACCTGCTCCAAGGCTGTAATACTGTGACTGTTGTGTTCATATCTTCAGTAAAAGGAATTAACCGCTACCAAGACTCCTGTGTTCGTAAGCCCCTGACACACCTACCTGATTTTGGGAGTCAGAGGCCGTCAGAGGCCGTCGGGCATTCGCGGCGACCCACTCAGGTTGGTGTGGCACATTTCCACACCTCCCGCGGCCATCCACGGCCGATTCAACATCGGCCAAAGAAATCACTCTGATTGGCTGTTGCCTCTTTTGAATGACGAATACACACTACCACTGCCTGCCAGTAAGGACAGTTATTGCCACTCGTCGACTGAAGTCTTTGCGGTGTGTTCGTAGGCGGGCGGGTTAGCCGACGCAGGCGACGTAGCGGACGTAAAAGTCGGGACGCCTTCGGTACGCGTTCTTTGGTCTCAGGTTGGCAGTGTTTCCCCTATATACAAATAGCGGCGGCGCCAGCCAGGTACCGAAAAAAAAAAAAAAATGTTTTTGTTTTTATTAAAATAATAATAAGTGGCGAGCCTTTTTCGTTTTTGATTGTTTTTTTTGTGGATTTGTAGTATTTGTGTTACTGTATGTTCAATAAAGGTGTATTTTTGCTAAATCTTGAGACATTGCCACTATATGTACTGGCAGGGCCAATTTTTTACACAGGCGCTGTAAGTGATGAAAGTGGGGGATGTTGGCTTATCAGGCGCCCGCAGCTCACAGCCAAAGTGCGAGCGTGGGAGCGAGAGAGCGAGCGGGGGAGAGGGCGCACCGGTACCGGCACTGTTATTATTAGAATCTGGTGCTAGCGCTAACGGATATAAGAAGTAGATGTTTCTACAACCATGGTGGAGGAGAGCTCTCCTGTCAGAGTGAGAGGCTCAGTGAGGTAAAGGACTGTGTTTAGATAGTTAATTTTAGTCTAAGTTATCTCAGTGGGTCTCAAACAAATATGTGTTTACAAATTATGTAAACACATATTTCCAAGGCACTCCTTTATAATTATTAGGATAAATAAAAACAGGTTTGAAATCTTTCCAATGTATACAGTAAACCAAAAATATCGTTTAAAGTTGGTGAGATACAAAAATATGCATAAATTAATAAATATGAACTGGTAAAATAAGATATAAATGAACAACAAAAATAAAATAAGTTACATTTATTTGTTATTGGCTATGGTAGGCTATTGGTTATGTTCACATACTTATTTGATTATTAAAATGTAAACCGATCTTTTTCATATGGGTGTTTTAGAGTTGTACACCCTAGATCAGGTCTCTAGTAATTGTGTGCTCAAAATGCACCAGATTGAAGCATTTCATACCCCCGGACCCCCCTAGAGGATGTGACGTCCACCCCCCAATTCAAACATGTTCATACAATACAGAATACATTTGAAGCCATTTTGACGTATATGACCTATGTCAATAAGTTTCTGTTTTTGTAGTGTATTTGTCTTTTGTAGAGATTTTTAATTTAATCTTTATATATAAAATCTCGCCTAGGGCAGCTAATTGGCTAGAACCGGTCCTGGTACGAGGCCTCAAGAGCCTTTCTTGTGCTGGCAGACACATAGAAACAAATTGGCGGGGCGCACTTTGCACGTGCACACACTAAAACATTCCACGCGCCCCGCGCTCACATTATGCTGGGCCCACGTGCCTTGGCATCGCTGCTATGACTCCATCCTAGGGGAAACACTGGGTTGGTGTGTAGCGGCCTTTACCGACACCCTAAGGCGTTCGTCATTCCGAGTGGAACTTTCATTATACAGTCCTTCCTGAATTCCTATTCTTCAGACCCGATTAAAGAAACTTTCAGCTAAACTTAAAACACACTGGAATTTCAGTCAGTTGCAATGTAAATCTTTGATTATAAGTCCCCCTGTCCTCACATGACACATCTTTCAGACTACCTGCTCATGTCTCCTGAGAGTTTTGGAGGGCAGTACCCTCAATAGTCTTATTAATAGTGTACAGGACTGGAGTGGAGTACTGGACTTGACCTTAAGAATCAGATGCTCTCTTCAGTTAGAGACTTCATTTAATCCTCGCATCACCAGGGCAACCAACAAAGAAACCTAATTTCCAAGTGTCCACTTTAAAAAAATCTCCTCTGTGCTACACAACAATTATTGCAGTCATTTGGAGCACAGACTAAATTAATTAATTAGTTAAGATGGTTTTAAGAAAAATAAAGAAAATAGGGTGACATCCATTTAATGCCTTAATCTTAATTGAAACTACCCAGTGAAACGCCTTAAAGAAACAATTATAATATAAGAAAAGAAAATAATACATCTAAATATAATATAATCTAAGACATAAAATAAAATACATAAAATAAATATATATTTCTGATAGACAGCTGCACAGTAGCAATGCTCAGAGATCGCTGAAAAAAATATAGTGTCTCTTATCTTTTCACAGGTAAGGGTATGACCAATGCAAAACTTTTTTTATTATTTTCTTTTTTGAAAGGGAGCTGATAATAACTTGCATCTTAAATAAAAAAAGTAATCAATTTAATTTTAAAACTAATCCTAAATAAATCAATATCTTACCCATTTAATTTGTTTTACTTTGGGAAGCCAAAGTGCTATTTAAAACAGGAGGGTGCATCAATGTTTTTTCAATTCTTCACCTGCGACTGCAATGTCTTTGCGTTTGGATGTAGCAAGGGACCCAGGAAGTTGGACAAGCAAAGTCAAAAATAAAAAGTGGCCACTGTTAAAAAAAGTATGAAAAAGATTGCGGTCTCAAACAGTTTTGCTAATTTAATTTGAAAGTGTTAATCGTTACTAGTCAGGTATTGGGGCTACAGTTATACTGTAAGTGAAAGCATTTGCCTCGGAAAAATCCAAGCTAAAATGAACTTATCACAGGATAAAAATGATGATGAAAGAAGATAGCAAAGGATGGATATGAAGAGAAATGTAAACAGATATAAAACAGAAAGTAAGAGTATATTAAAGGTTGCTCTGATTGGTCAGCTGGCCGGCTCTGTTGTGATTGGTCAACAGCTTAGAGATGCAGAGCCCCTAGCCTATCATGAATGTATGCGGAACGCTAGCCAATAGAAGAGTGATGTCACTATGTTACTGAAGTAAACAAAGGAGTCCAATGGAGGCATTTCAGGCAGGAGGGGAATGTATGGGAGAGAAACTCTCCCTCTGGAGACTTTGGAATTTTAGCCTATGAAGACCATTTACATGCACTAAAAAAGGGAAACTTGAAAGAAGCAGAATAGGGTCACTTCAACATTTAACCACGATCACTGTCAAGTGTTTGGGGCAATATAAATTATTTTCACACCCTGTGACAATTTCCTGTTGGAGGACAGGATGAATATCAGAAGCCCTGCTGCCTGTTAGATAACGTGAGCTGTGCACAAATGATGATGAGGAAAAACCTGTTGCTGGTCGTCCATGTACATCTGGGCAAAATAGTTCACAATAACAGGCCATGGCTGATTAATGCTGACAAGCCCTGGCTTTTTATGGATGCTAATGGTGCAGTGAGTGTGTGTAAGTGTGTGTAAGTGTGGTCTGATGCACCTGCTGTTGCTGCTACCCGTGTCCTTAGTCACAAACTCGTCGTTCCCAGCTCTCGTCTCTCCATAGCAACCAGGAGAGTCTGCAGTCAGGTAAGCAAATCTTAGAAATTATTTAGTGTAATGTTCAGATCATTTACTGATAGTTACATTTTAACCATAATGATCTCTGCTTTGCTACGTGGATAATTAAAACATATCAGAATGTACTGTGCCATTAACAGGTATGTGTAGAAATAAAATGAATAACTGTTAATGGCTCATTAGGAGGTTTTCAACCGTATGATTGTATTGAACGTGATCTTGGTTTGAATGTAAACACTCAGACTAAGGATTCTTCGACTCCCGCAACGCACAGTGTGGTCCCTGTTGTCACATTGAGGTCATTTGGAGCATAAGAAACTAGGGAATCCTAAGAAGGCCTCGGGGCATTTAGAGTAAGAGGCCTATCCATGTCTCAGGGGTATAAAATATAGTAAACACCCTGGTTTAACATGCAAGTCTTACAAGTAAGAAGGCTCATCAGGTTAAAACATATACACCGTATTTATGGATGATGACTTTTGTATTGCCTCTGTCCCTGTAAGCCCACAAAGTGTGTTCAGTGAACTGAATAACAACATGAATTTGGTAGCCCAATTTAAATGTAATGCTCATCACAAATTTGAAAAACATGTTTGAATACAAAAGGTAACATGTTCTGTGCTTACATCTTTACCACTAGTGAGGCAACATTTTTGCCTGATGGTGGCACAAGATTTGAAGCTGCAGTTTTACAGAAATTAATCATAAGTTCTTGCTTAGTGTTTAATACTGACACATATTTTACCATATTAAGGTATTAACTAAGGTACTAATATGCCTGGTGACATTGGAATGTTGTCCCAACTGTCGTTTCTGTCAATAAAGTGTTATTTATTTAACCTTTATTTAACCAGGCAAGTCTCATTAAGATTAAAAATCTCTTGGCAGCAGCATAGTTAAAGAACACAAACAACAGACAACATACAGTGGGGCAGAAAAGTATTTAGTCAGCCACCAATTGTGCAAGTTCTCCCACTTAAAAAGATGAGAGGCCTGTAATTTTCATCCAAGGTATACCTCAACTATGAGAGACAAAAATGAGAAAAAATAAATAAATAAAATAAAAATCACATTGTCTGATTTTTAAAGAATTTATTTGCAAATTATGGTGGAAAATTTGGTCAATTACAAAAGTTCATCTCAATACTTTGTTATATACCCTTTGTTGGCAATGACAGAGGTCAAACGTTTTCTGTTAGTCTTCACAAGGTTTTCACACCCTGTTGCTCCATGCAGATATCCTCTAAAGCAGTGATGTTTTGGGGCTGTCACGGACTTTCCATGTGAGATTCTCCCAATCCTCTTCTGGATCATCTAAATGCTCTCTAGCAAACTTCAGACGGGCCTGGACATGTACTGGCTTAAGCAGGGGGACACGTCTGGCACTGCAGGATTTAAGTCCCTGGCGGCATAGTGTGTTACTGATGGTAGCCTTTTCTTACTTTGGCCCCAGTGAGATCTTGCGTGGAGCCCCAGATCGAGGGAGATTATCAGTGGTCTTGTATGTCTTCCATTTTCTAATAATTGCTCCCACAGTTGATTTCTTCACACCAAGCTGCTTACCTATTGCTGATTCAGTCTTCCCAGTCTGGTGCAGGTCTACAATTTAGTTTCTGGTGTCCTTTGACAGCTCTTTGGTCTTGGCCATAGTGGAGTTTGGAGTGTGACTGTTTGAGGTTGTGGACAGGTGTCTTTTATACTGATAACGAGTTCAAACAGGTGCCATTAATACAGTTAACAAGTGGAGGACGGAGGAGGCTCTTAAAGAAGAAGTTACAGGTCTGTGAGAGCCAGAAATCTTGTTTGTTTGTAGGTGAACAAATACTTATCTTCCACCATAATTTGCAAATATATTCTTTAAAAATCAGTGATGTGATTTTCTGGATTTTTTTCTCATTTTGTCTCTCAAAGCTGAGGTATACCTTGGATGAACCTTACAGGCCTCTCTCATCTTTTTAAGTGGGAGAACTTGCACAATTGGTGGCTGACTAAATACTTTTTTGCCCCACTGTATATAGTCACAATCAGAACATCATCATTGAAAGCATAAGAGGACAGAGTTTTCTGCTTCTTCGTCATTTAAAAGTTATTTTGTTGTTTATGGAGACCAGTTCCCTGAGTTTCACTTTGTATTTCAGTTGGTTCCAAGCAAATGGAGCACCGTAACTGAATACACTTTTCCTTAGCTCAGTGCGGACTTCAGGGACAGAGAAACAAGTCCTCAGAACGAAGCCGATGGGTCCCTGTTAGGGATGCTCCGATCAGGGTTTTTGGGGGCGATCGCCGGAATCAGAATCGGCTGATACCGATCGCCGATCCGATCATAAGGTGGGTGGGGGCTATGGGGATCTTCCATTTAAAGTGATGTTTAAAACTCAGTTAATGGGGCTCATTTTTATATTACTTCAGTTTATAATCGTAACGGATCGAAAAATTCAGACTAATTTTTCAGTACATGATGCGCTTCAACAAACAACCAACAACATAATTAATACATTCAAATTAAGTACATTATTCAAGTTCACATTAACTTTGGATAATAACACGGGAGAAATGAGCGGAAGCGCTCTCCCGTCAGTATCTCATGCAGCTCGCTGATCCAGTAATAATGAGTGACCCGACCGTGAAGAATAAACATATTTATAACTAGTTTAGTTTGGAGCTGCAGGAGGGAGGGGGGGGCGGCGCTGCGGAAGAGCCTGAGAGTTGAGAGGTACCTGTCTTCTTCACTTTACAAGCTTCAAACATGTATTTATCGTGTGATTTTGGAAATAAAAGTTCATATTCTGAAAGCCAAGACTTTGTTTATTTAAAATCAAACAAAACACCCGAACCCTGAAAAAATATTTTTTTACACAAATCCATGTTTATTTTGAAATGAGCCGTTGCGACTTCCGACTTATTTCGATAGAGCGGGTCACATATACACATGAAGATTAACTTTTTATATTCATATGAAGAACAACGGTCAGAAAATATGTTATCACTTTCTGTTTGGAAACAGATAGTGTGTCCTGTGTTGTTGGTTGTTGCTAGGCTGTGAGGTAAACAGATATCTATCTGAACAGTTTTGGAAATTCAGACTGTTGAAGTTTGAACATTAACCTATCTAATCCAATCTCAGAATGATCAATCCAGGTGATGCAATTAGAGAAGGAAGGATGGCACAGAGCTCTTTTTCCACATCTAATCAGGATGGCAGGTATTAGGAGAGGCCTGAGATGCATCCTGAGATAAGGAGAGGAAACAGAAGCTCCTCCTATCCATCATCAATAGAGCTGCTTGTTTCTTTGGGTCAGAGTCTGCTCCAAAGTGCCTTTCACACAAAGAGGAAGAAAGACTATCAGGGGGAGTCAGTGCTACACATTTGTTTTAATTAATGGCGATTCATTTGAAATAAGTTTCCTGAGGGTATCTAGCAACATCCTAACCATAGAATTATAATTTCCATGCGATATGTTACTTTAATTTCTGAACTAAGTATTTGTTACCTCATCCATGTAACATTGTAAAACGTATGCCAACCATTTAAACAGAAGAGAGCAGACAGAACACTACCGCGTAAACAGAGTTGGGTGTAACGCATTACAAAGTAACGCGTTACTGTAATAATATTACTTTTGTCAGTAACGGAGTAGTGTAACACGTTACACACTTTTATAATTCAGTAATCACACTACAATTACTGACATTGCCCCGTCACGCATTACTTTGTTACTTTTATAAAATCAGTCATAATCACACTGACAGACAAGAGGGGTTTCACAAAACTAGGGCCACCAGGGTGGTTGGAGGGGGTCTGGAGGATGGGTCTGGACTGACAGCCCAGGAGCAAAGCGGAGGACCCGGAAGGAATGTCGGGCGGACGGCCCAGGGGCAAGGCAGAGTTCACAAAGGGGCGAAGGCCACAGCGGGCGAACTCAGGGGGCCGGGCATGAGGGTGAAGGCAGCGGCTGGAAGGGGGCCGGGCCCGAGGGCGAGGATCGCAGCCGGGAAAGTCAGGGGGCCGGGCTCGAAGGCGAAGACCGCGGCACTCAGGGGGCCGGGCTCGAGGGCGAAGACCGCGGCCGGGAAAGTCAGGGGGCCGGGCTCGAGGGCGAAGACCGCGGCTGGGGAACTCAGGGGACCGGGCACAAGGATGGGCAGGAGCTGGTGGAACCCCTGGCGGGTCAGACGTAGACGAGTCCCTGGACGGAACCTGGGCTGGTGTCAGTGGGACCCACGACGGAGCAAGGGCTGGTGTCGATGGGACCCGAAACAGGAGAGGACACGGTGTTGGCAGGAAACCCGGCAGAGCAGGTGTCAGCGAGACTACCAACAGGACAGGATATGGTGTTGGCATATATGTTATATATATATATATATGTTAGGGTGAGTGAAGCAGGCAGGACCCAAATGCAGAATAAACAGAAAAAAATACCTTTATTTCAAGGTTTAAGGAACAAACAGAACACTGCCTCGTGAACACAGTCAACGACAAACAATGAACCAACAATGACAGATAGAAAAAACAGAACTTAAATACGAGTAATCACACAAACAAGACACAGGTGAGGAGGGAGGAGAAAACACAGGGGCACCAGGTGAACACAATCGGGTAATCAGGTAGGAGGGAAAACAGACAGAAAGCGACAGGCAAGACAGGGGGTGAAGACTTTTCAAAATAAAACATGAAACCAAAGACAGAAAAAGACAAGACACCACACAACAGACAGATCGTGACAAGGCAGCTATTTTTTTAATCAAGCAGAAGGCCACCATTGGACAGTCAGTCTGTTTAATAGGAAATGGACCACTTTTCCATAAAGAGTGATGGCTTAGCTGGGATATGTACTAGTGCTGCGCGATATATTGTTTATCAAGAGAAGAATGGACCTCCTGCGCTCAGCAGTGCAGCTCATGGTGAACTCCATGTCCTTACACAAGTATGTTAAAGGAGAGGTGTCATTGCCATTTCCACTGATCATAATTCCATAGTTGAGGTATACTAAAATAGAAAAATACTGTGCAATTTTCCAAACTCACATTGGTTTCGCATACAGCATCTCTGTAAAGTATGTGTATTCAGCAGTATTCACTTTCTTCACTAAACGGCTCGCTGCAGAAATATTCTGATGTTTTATTGAGATAACATACAGTGACAAATAAATAATCAGAGATATTGAAATGCCTGTTGGAGTGTCAGGCAGTACTTAGTTTTATCCACCATTTATTAATTTATTTAAAAATAAAACAGCTCCAGCAACAGCAGAACAACTCTGGTTGGACAATATAACCTGTATTAAGGTGTATTTGATCATTTATATAATATTTTCTAGAGTTTCTTAAAGTATTTGATACACTATAACGTCAGAACAGAGTTTGAAGGACAAAGAATATGTAATAAGTCTGTTTCATTCACCTTTTCATACATAATACCGCTCGCAGTTTGACATGTTGCTCATCTTGCTAAGCTCTTCCAAAAAACTCCTGAAGCGTGTCTACATGTGAGGCACGATAAAGCTTTTTGTATAAAAATCCATCTTTCCTCTCCTTTTTTATTTTTAAGAAATACTATCTGACAACTTCTTCTGTGTCTTCTACTTATCTGAAACTGGATCGTTAGGAGATCCTAATGAAAGCCGAATAATCAACAACACAGATCTCTAACCTTAATTACCACTAATTTACTTTGTAGACGTCCCTCGTTACCTATCTGCAAAACGCAAATTCTTCTTTTGGTTGCTATTCTGTTACACTGAAGTGGATAATATATGAAGCGCCTCATTCTGTCAGACGCTTCAGTGGTTTTCCTACGATATGTTGAAAGAAGAGTTGGGCACCAGTCTGCTGAGTAAGCAGATACAGGGCGGTGATTAAGCAGAACATGCTGTCAAACAAAGACTTAGCGACAGTTTGGAACTTGCGCAAGATAGCTGACCTTTGACCTTGTGATTCCTCACCTGTTTCGACCTCCCTTATAGAAATCGTGAGATCGTGTTTTCTGTGATCGTTGGAGTCATGAGGAAAGTCAAAGACAAGCTTTGTCCGCACCCCCCACCCCGGATGTTTCTCAGTTTGCACCTTTTGATCTCAAGGACAAATACAAACTGTGACTTCCTACACAAAGCTGCTGGTCAGACAGCCAATGGGAAACCAGATCAATGGTGAGAAACTTTTACAATCAGGTACTGAAATGTGGAGCATTCATTCAACTTCATGTTGAGTTGCAGCGATTAGTCGGCTTATTGATTAGAGAAAAAATAATTCCAGAGAATCTAAGTAGATCTTCACCTTGAACTGTGAAAACTGGCATTTTCCCCAATTCTTGTGAAATTTTACGGACCACGCGATCTAACATTCATCAATAAAATGATCTGCAGATTTATCGGTAATGAAAAGTAAGCAAGTATAAAAATGTATGTATGTATTTGATATCATCCTTGGTATCTATAATAGCAGCTTTTGAAAAGTTATGAGTTTCCTTAAAGGCAAAATACCTCTGGGTTCAAGATGACATCTGATAATCATTCGTTCAGGTAGCTACCGTTTCGATGTGGATCAGGTTTTGTCTTACCAACAGCTTCAAACAATGACAATGTCCTTCTATTAACTGCCATTTTGGTCTGTCCCTCTCCCTGATGATACTTTATCTGCCTTTACCAACATGTTTCCTCAAAGTGAGAATTTTAAAATGTTCCTATGGGTCTTTTCGGGGAACACTTTCTCGGGTTTTGCACAAATGTTGAGATCTTTCATTCTGTTGATATCCATTTCTTGTTGCTTTCTCCACAGTTAATGGAATGCCTTTCATAAAGCGCTTTTCTTTCTTTTTTCCCAACCCTCAAAGAGCTTTACACATGTACAGTGGGGCAAAAAAGTATTTAGTCAGCCACCAACTGTGCAAGTTCTCCCACTTAAAAAGATGAGAGAGGCCTGTAATTTTCATCCTAGGTATACCTCAACTATGAGAGACAAAATGGGAAAAAAAAGAAATCACATTGTCTGATTTTTAAAGAATTTATTTGCAAATTATGGTGGAAAATAAGTATTTGGTCAATAACAAAAGTTAATCTCAATACTTTGTTATATACCCTTTGTTGGCAATGACAGACGTTGGTCAAACGTTTTCTGTAAGTCTTCACAAGGTTTTCGCACACTGTTGCTGGTATTTTGGCCCATTCCTCCATGCAGATCTCCTCTAGAGCAGTGATGTTTTGGGGCTGTCGCTGGGCAACACAGACTTTCAACTCTCTCCAAAGATTTTCTATGGGGTTGAGATCTGGAGACTGGCTAGGCCACTCCAGGACCTTGAAATGCTTCTTACGAAGCCACTCCTTCGTTGCCCGGGCGGTGTGTTTGGGATCATTGTCATGCTGAAAGACCCAGCCATGTTTCATCTTCAATGCCCTTGCTGATGGAAAGAGGTTGTCACTCAAAACCTCACGATACATGGCCCCATTCATTCTTTCCTTTACGCGGATCAGTCGTCCTGGTCCCTTTGCAGAAAAACAGCCCCAAAGCATGATGTTTCCACCCCCATGTGTCACAGTAGGTATGGTGTTCTTTGGATGCAACTCAGCATTATTTCTCCTCCAAACACATCTATTTTGGTTTCATCTGACCATATGACATTCTCCCAATCCTCTTCTGGATCATCTAAATGCTCTCTAGCAAACTTCAGACGGGCCTGGACATGTATTGGCTTAAGCAGGGGGACACGTCTGGCACTGCAGGAGTCCCTGAAGGTGTAGTGTGTTACTGATGGTAGCCTTTGTTACTTTGGTCCCAGCTCTCTGCAGGTCATTGAATAGGTCCCCCCGTGTGGTTCTGGGATTTTTGCTCACCGTTCTTGTTATCATTTTGACCCCACGGGGTGAGATCTTGCGTGGAGCCCCAGATCGAGGGAGATTATCAGTGGTCTTGTATGTCTTCCATTTTCTAATAATTGCTCCCACAGTTGATTTCTTCACACCAAGCTGCTAACCTATTGCAGATTCAGTCTTCCCAGCCTGGTGCAGGTCTACAATTTTATTTCTGGTGTCCTTTGAGAGCTCTTTGGTCTTGGCCATAGTGGAATTTGAAGTGTGACTGTTTGAGGTTGTGGACAGGTGTCTTTTATACTGATAACGAGTTCAAACAGGTGCCATTAATACAGTTAACGAGTGAAGGACAGAGGAGGCTCTTAAAGAAGAAGTTACAGGTCTGTGAGAGCCAGACATCTTGTTTGTTTGTAGGTGACCAAATACTTATTTTACTGAGGAATTTACCAATTAATTCATTTAAAATCCTACAATGTGATTTCCTGGATTCTTTCCCCCCATTCTGTCTCTCACAGTTGAAGTGTACCTAGGATGACAATGACAAGCCTCTCTCATCTTTTTAAGTGGGAGAACTTGCACAATTGGTGGCTGACTAAATACTGTTTTGCCCCACTGTATGTCATCATTCACCAATTCAGAGGCAGGGGCTGCCATGCAAGGTGCCACATGCTTGAGTAAACTTACATTCACACATGTTGGCCATGCTATGGGAGCAATTTGGGATTAAGTATCTTGCCAAAGGATACATCAGCATGTTGGCTGCAGGGGCTGGGATCGCACCCTCAACCTTCCGATTAAACGACTACTCATGTCAACCAGCCAATATTGGAACATGATCAGAAATGGTTCTTAGTTTTTTTGAATAACTATATAAAAAGTTTCTTGGTCGCAGGCTTTTTAGACTCGCTGGAATTTACCAGCAATTACCAGCACACCTAAATCAGCATATAGCCCAGCGTTGTTCCTGCACGGCGACTACAAAAATAACCACATTTTGCTTTTAGAGATTTGTACTGTTGTGACTTGTAATGTCTACAGGATGTTCAGGAAGCTTTGCATCTCTATCATGCAAGGCATTCAATCTATTGTGTTCCACGGCTGTAAATCACACTCCCAGTTCTGCAGAATTTCTGCTCAGTCATAGTAACAGGAGCATAACTGGGACAATCACAGGAAGACGGGGGCATCCAGCATCACTAACCTTTACATAAAAACACCTCTATAACGAGAGGATGAATTTTCACAGGCTCTTTGATTGAGTGTCAGGTTGCAGTGCAGTTGTCCGGCTCTTCCTGCAGCAGCAACCCAAACACTCCCAGCTCCTCTGGAATCTCCGACCGCACTGGAAACAGGTCAGAGGATTCTAAAAAGAGGACCTCGGCCCTGCAACAGTTATTGTCTCCTGTCCGTCACACCCTTTTTCCACTCACACAGCTGTTTCACACGAAGAACATGACAGCTGGTTGCGGGGAACGTGCACACTACTGAGGTCATGGAACTCTGGGAAATCCCAGGGCGGGCAGCTCTGGAATTGATGAGGAGAAGTCGATGCTTAAAAGTGTCTGTCAGCTTTTAAAACAAAGTATTAATAATTGTTCTCTTTCTGTTTCTATTTTGTATTTCTAAGGATATACCGGGAATTTGCCTAGTAGGGCCCCTAAACTATAGGAGAAACATTCTTTCACTTTTGTTATCACACTTTTTCTTTTATTATTTCCTCTGGTCTTAACCTGTTGAGCCCTGAGCCCGTTTTTCAGTACTCGAAAATGACATTCCCAGAACAAATGACTATATCTTCACTTCTAAAAGGGGTAAATGAATCATCTTTTTCTCAAAGCAATGATAAACCTGTGGGTTGGATGTAGAAAAAGTCAGAATCAATATAGATGTTTTTATTTTAAAATAAATTCAGATTGAACATAGTAAAGAAATTATAGTTTCCGTCTAAAAAAAAACATTACTTATAGTGAAAACCACCCTTGAATTATGGGATAGTAGACTAAAGGCTTTAGGAATTCAAACTATAAAATATAAGTACCCTGTATCAAGAAACCTGATGTACTTATATGATTCTGTTTTCCTCAATTTTGTATCTTCTTGGTCGAGTGCACTTATTGTAAGTCGCTTTGGATAAAAAAGTGTCAGCTAAATGCAATGTAATGTAATAATGTAAAAAAGATTGATGCAAAACAAGTGAAATCTGACCTTTTTAGAGAGGTTTGGAAAAAAAACACTTCTGGGGTCATTTGGGTGCATTTGCCATATCTCTGGAACCCACCTCTTTTGAACCGATAGAGCCAATAGAATCAAGGGGAAGTTCCTAAATCTATCTAAACATTACCATTGGTGAATGAGAATGATGCACAGCATGCCCAAAACCGGAAGCTCTCATACACTCTCGTAGCTCTCATAGCTATATATGAAAACCCCGGTTATTGACATAGACGTTATGATGGATTATCAGTAATCATTTCAAAGTGACACGGAGACATTGGATTAACCTTCAGCAGCGTTTACATGCGTTTTAATGCCATTGAACACAACTTTTTATCAGAAAACAGCAAAGGTAAGAAGCATTTGCCGTTTTGGCCACGTAAAGCTGTGTGTTGTCTGGTTTTGCCTTTGCTGCCGCGAGTTCTGGTCGCACAGTGATGATATTTATACCATGGAATCTGTGGAATCTCAGTTTATATGATATCTTGTTTGTGCAGATCCGATGAAGTATACAATATGTCTACCGTGAGTTATGTGCCAAGTGCGTTAGCACTCTTTCGCTTAGTGCTAATTCAGAGGCTCGGCGTTAGAGTTGTGTTTTGTTTTGGTTAAAATGGTTCATATCGCCAGGTAGCTGAGTTTCTTCCCGTTAAGTGGGTATGACATATTAATAGGTTGTTAAATGTTAAGAAGCCCTGAGACGCTGTTTCTTGCAAGATGTTGCGGGAGCCACCCGCCCCCGGGCTTAACAGGTTGAGTAGCAAAAACACTCCAAATGTGTTTTTGTTAGAATTAGTGTTGCACGGTGTACCGATAATTGAAAGGTACCGCGATACCCTGCAGTTAAAAACGTTACGATTCTTTCGTTTCATTAGTATCGGTACTTTAAGAATGACGAGGAAAAGTACTCCGGTGAGAAAGTGCCGTTTTAATAAGAGCCGTGTGTTCAGCACTCTGCTTCCACTCCCTGCACTGCAGCCGTGCCTGCAGTCCCTCCCCTCTCAAGCACGCTATAAGTCCCTCCCCTCTCTCGTGCACGAGCTAGCTGCCAGAGCATGTGAGAAAACAAGAAGCATGGCTGCGAGTGGGAGTGCAACTGCCGTTGCGCCTCGGCTTGTTGACAAAAAAGACGCCAGAAGCAAAATTTGGAAGTATTTTAGCTATATCTCTGATAGTTTCAAAAAGTTTCCCTTTTTTTAAGAAAAGTATTGAAAAAGAATCGGAATCGCAATTCTTGACTTGGAATCGGTATCGAAACCAACATGTTGGTATTGTGACAACACTAGTTAGAATGCAAATCCAATCCAAACAATCACTGAAAATGAATCAGTTATTCTTGGGTTTTTTGCAGCAAAATTATTTCTACCAATGCTTTCGTATTCTTTTTCCTTTCAATTATTCTTGACCTTGGAAAAAGCAACTGGGAAAAAAGATTCACCACAAGGTTTATTTTGTATCGTTTCTGGAATTTTTTATCATATCAAATCATCAGACGTTAAGCAGATGTTTGTTTTTTTCCACAAAGAAAAGTTAAAAGAAAAAAATGTGAACATCTATTGCTGAAGAAGTCTGAACCTAAACATAATATCTACTATAATTACATAATTATAAAATATAAATCATTATTTTAAAACTAAGATATCAATTATATAAACAAAGACATCATTACATAAATTCTTGCTTTTAGAAGTTGGACCCTAAGAAAATGTGGCACTTTTAATATATATATGAGTGATTAAAAGTAGTAATAATAACGTCAGTAATAATCTGTCATAGCACTAATAGATTATCAACAAATAGTTTCAGACCTAAAATAGATAGAATGTGTTTGTCAGGGCTGTAACTAATGTGTACCTAATTATTAGTAAGATGGAAAAGAAAAAGAAAGCATCAAACCCTGCCCTGTTTGGCTCTGCATGTTTCAGTCTGGTCGCTCTCACCTTCCCTGAGCCATTCCAGGCCTTGAATATTTCCACAGTGGACAGCTGTGATCTAAATATACACAGGGACTTCCTAACTTCAGGAAAAAGATAGAAGGAAGGGCCGGATTCAGATCCTACCGCAAATTTCCTGTCAAAGCGTTCCTCAGCGACTAAAAAAGAACACGGAGTAAAAACAGTGGCAACATGCGGAGGTCCCCTAGAGCACTGACACTTCTGGCTTTATTTGTTACACTCCTTTCTTGCAGTAGGTGTGTGTAGTGTGCAGAGCTAAGGCACTGTACACCTGTCTGACTCACATTCCTGCATTCACAGTTGACCAACGACAGCTTCTCCAAACAGGCTCACACATTCTCAATCTGTGTAGTACATTTCACCACCACGGTGCCCATTTAACACACTGTTGCTGCAGGATGAATATATGCTTCTGTATGTGTCCTTAAACTAGACACAGAGTGCCTGTTTCAAGGGCATGTATAAATACTGCTGGTTGTTGCTACAAACAAAAAGGTTTAAACGTATGGCCGACGTGTGCAGCCAGCTAAGCATTGAAGTTAACTAGAGATGTCCCGATCCGATCACGTGATCGGGGATCGGAGCCGATCACGTGATTTTCAAAAGATCGGAATCGGGAGAAAAAAATCGGGGTTCGGGATTTTTAAAAAAAAAATACTTTCTTTTTTTTATTTGTATTCAATGTTAAAAAACAAAAATGACCATTTTCAAGTCTTAAAGTCATCCTGAGGCCTTAGTTTTGGTTTCAAATTACACAACATCATGTATATGTTGCTTCTTTGGGGCTTGTTTTCCTGGTTGCTTATTACTCTCAAATCTGGCAACAGAGTGGGCAGGGCGCAGTGTCTAATTGTAGCAGTAAGCTAACGAGTACTGATAAGCTTTATTTTGTTTTGATCCAATGCTACACAACTGAACTGATCCAATGCTGCTGTGAAAAAAATAAGCTATATCCATGTTGGATAGAATATCCAATTTAAATAAAAAAAATAACCTTAAGGGACAACTTGAATGCTTTTTTTCTTTTTTTTCCTCTTAATGCATTGCATAAAGATCGGATCGGGACAAATCGGTATCGGCAAATTGTCAAAATCAAATGATCGGAATCGGATCGGGAGCAAGAAAAGGTGATCGGGACATCCCTAAAGTTAACTTTTCCTCCGTCTTCCAGATCAAACAGTCCTGCAGGGGTCTCTCAGCAGTAAAATTCTCCACTCCGTGCTCAGGGTCCATTTTCCTGACAGATTGAGATGAAGTGTGTGAAAGAGGTGCCCTCGGTCACTCTGGGGACATCTTGCGAGGTGTCGCTGTGCGGCCTGTGACGCTCTCTCCGGCAGCGGGGAACAATAGGTGGAACCAGCTGCAGTGGGAGTCGGTGTGACTGAGTGGAGGGGCTGTTTACAGGCAGCCGGCCAGCGGGCCCAGGCCGGACACTGGCCTACGTCAGCCCCTCCGGCGGTTTATCACAGCGCGGCCCTGCGGAGCTGCAGACCTCTGTGAGTTCACCTTCATCACAAGGTCTCCAGTGTGCAAGGTCTCCATATGACCCTCTGAACACAATGAGGTTTATCTGCAGTGTATGTTTGATGGATAGGACTAATGCATGTTGTACATTTTGCATCTGCAACATCGTATGTGCGACTCAAGGCTCAAAAGTTGAAACTGAGTTGGTGAACTGTGCATGTCACTATTTTATTTCTAAATATGTAACTGGTCGAAATGAGCTTTCAAATGTGATCATTGTAATTCCCCTGCCTACTTGCACGAATTGCATGACTGACACCTTTAAGACAAAACAGTGTAGCAAACCGTAACCGATGCCTGCTCCTTCATTTTTCGAGACACCATGCGAGGCCACCGTCTGAGCTGGAGATGCTGGAGTAAGAACAGAACTGGTAAACCCTCCTGCTTCCCTAAAATGTGGCAACATCCTTTCCTGTGAGTTATTTAGAAACAGCCCAGGATGTGGTGAATTTTAAACCTGTGTTAAAGCCATCCACACACATGGAGGGCAAGGGTTGCAACTCAAATCAAGCAGTTTTAACTTTATTAAACGTATTCAATTAGTTTTCAGATGCTGTTAGTTATTGTTATTAGATATCGGCTGATACTTACTCTCTGCCGATGGATCGGTGCTCTCTAAAAATGCCGATCGCGAGAGCCGATCGTATGACCTAAAATACATGACACTTTTCTCTGTGCGCGGCAAAACAAGCTCGCCAAAATGGCTTCACCAGTCTCACAGTATTTTAAGGTGTCCGAAAATGACAATAAAATAGCGTGATGCAACGTGTGTGAAGCAGAAATCCTGCAGCTCCACCCGCTGTGACGGACCTCTGGAACTAGCTAAACTGGTTATAAATATGTTTATTCTTCACTGTCGGGTCACTCATTACTGGATCAGTGAGCTGCATGAGATACTGACAGGCTGTCAGGAGAGAGAGAGAGAGAGAGAGAGAGAGGAAAAGAGAGCGCTTCCGCTCATTTCTCCTGTGTTATTATCCAAAGTTAATGTAAACTTGAAAAATGTACTTCATTTGAATGTAATAATTATGTTGGTTGCTGTTTGTGGAAGCGCCAATGAATGAGCCCCATAAACTGAGTTTTAAACATCACTTTAAATGGAAGATCCCCATAGGCCCCTCCCAATCGATCGGATCAGCGATCGGTTTCGGCCGATACTAATTTTGGCGATCGGCCCCAAAATTGGCGATCGGAGCATCCCTAATTACTATTGCAGAAATGGTGTCATTATTTTGAATGCAGCAAGTCCCCAGGACTGAGTTCGTTGAATCGGGGTACTTTATCTACCGATAATTTGCCTGAAACGCCTTGATTGGACCAATCATAACAGAGCCGGCCAGCTAACCATCAGAATAGACTGGGCTCTGGTTTCAGACAGAGGGTGAAAAGAGGTGCTGCAGCACAGGCAGTATGAGAAAAATAAAGAGCTTCTTGAACATTAACCTCTTAAGCCCTGAGCCTGTTTTTCAGGTTTCAGGCTCGAAAATGCTATGCCCAAAACAAATTACTATAACTTAACTTCTAAAAGGGTTATATGAATAATTTAGTTGATCAAAGCAAGGTTACATCTGTGAGTTGGATGTAGAAGTGTCAGAATCAATATAGATATGTCTGTGTCAGAGTAAATTCAGATGGAACATAGTAAAAAAAGGTAAATTCTTACATCTGCCTAAAAAAAAGTGGTGTTGGTGGTGCTGCAGGGACTTCACCCCTCATGTCTGCAGCAAGCTGCTCCCTGAAGGATTTCTGGGTGTGTGGCTTCGTCCTGCCGGGGTCACCCCTCATCTTGTGCAGCTCCTTGTGGAAAAGGAAGCTGTTCACCACTGCAATGTCCAGAAAATGGTAAAAACAAGTCTTGTACCATTTCATGGTTTTGTGGTGAATGCTAGTACCCAATCAAAGCATCGGACACATCGACGCAGCCCATGCTTCTGTTGTAGTCCACTACAGCGTTAGGAACGGTAACAATCTTAGTCTGCCACACACCAGCCCGTTTCACTTTCCTCCTGACAGTCTGTCCACTGAATCAGAAGATGCAGAGGGAGGCTGAGTTAGTACTGGTGCAGTCGTCCTGCGGCGTAGCTTGGATGTTAATGGCTCTGGGGCAACTGTATGCTGATCTGATGCACGTAGTAGCTCGGATGAGGCAGATGTTGATGGCTGTGATCCAGAAGCCATTTGATACTCGTCTTCATCACTGTGAAAACAAATGTGGAAAAAACAAAATCGATTACTTCACTGGCTTATTCTTTCAAAAATGTAACTCAAATCAGAAATAATTCCTCCATTTAGCGTGTGTGAAATAACAGTATAGACATATATATATATATATATATTAGGGCCGGGACTTTAACGCGTTAATTAAGATGAATTAATTACACAAAAATTAACGCATTTTAATCGCACTTATTTTTGCACCGCGGAACGTTTCTCACTGGATGAGTTTCAGGGGTGCCGATTATACTGGAGCACCAACTAACGTTCATGACTTCAGACAACAACAAACCACAGTGAACAATAGTCAAACATGAACGAAGAAGCTGATGAGACCGCTTTGGTTGGCCCCGTGGATGGGACATTTTGTTTTAAAAAACGGACGGATGGAAGCGTCGATAAGAGCACGGTTGTTTGCAAATTATGCAAAAAGGAATTTGCATATCACAGCAGCACATCAAGCCTCAAGTATCACCTCAATGCAAAACATATAGCAGCTAGCGTGGAAACTAGCGTGGACGTTAGCCCGACTCGGAGTACAAGGACCCACACCCAATTCGCGTTGATCAAACAGTGGCCTATGCAACAGAGAGATTTAGTTTTCATCAGGATATTGGAAGAATAGGAGGGATTGAGGTCAATCACTGGCACTTTTTTATTTTATTTTAAATGGTACACTTTATGTTGAACTATTTATTATGTTGTTGGTGCAACCGGCACTTTATGTTGAACTGTTTATTGTTTTGGCCAAGGTTATTGAGAGTTGGACTGAAATTGATTAGATTTTTTAAATCAACAAAGTCTGTTATGGCCTCTGAAGCAACAGAGAGATGGTTTCTAATAGTCAGGGTTTCCAATGTTCTGAATGTACTTGAAAGTATTGTGTTTTACTTAAAAAACAAAGTGTTATAGTTTACAGAAGGTCTACCTACCTATAGGCTACCTGAATCTATGAAATGTACTATATTCCTAAATATGCTATTGCTACACTTTATGGCAAAAATTGCACTTTTCTGTTGGTCTTAGTTAAGTACCACCTTGAAAAAAATAAACAATGTTTTGTTGCTTAAGCTTATGTATTCAGTCATTATTCAATGGTATACTAAAATCCATGTGAAAAAAATTGCTTCTCACTTTTCTCTGGTCAAATATTTATATGTGATTAAAAATGCGATTTATTTCGATTTATTAATTACAAAGCCTCTAATTAATTAGATTAATTTTTTTTATCGAGTCCCGGCCCTAATATATATATGTATATATATATATATACATATATTTATATATATAGACTGATATAGAATACAGCTTTATTTATAAACTACTAATAGTCAATGTCTGTAGAACTACAAAACAGCATCCATTTGGCGGGTGTGAAA
Source organism: Notothenia rossii (assembly GCF_949606895.1). Classification (NCBI taxonomy): domain Eukaryota; kingdom Metazoa; phylum Chordata; class Actinopteri; order Perciformes; family Nototheniidae; genus Notothenia; species Notothenia rossii. The sequence continues at coordinate 21,065,263 of NC_136910.1, forward strand.
TAACAGTATATATATTAGGGATGCACCGAATATTCGGCCGCCGAAAATTATCGGCCGAAAATGGTTAAAACGGCCCTTTCGGCTTTCACCGAATGTCAGAGAACAGGGTTACGTTGGTAAGCTAACGTGTTGTTGTGATGACGTAATCAAAACACGGCGCGCGACCATGCTCGCGGCTGGCTCACAGCCAACATGTCTGCCGCTTGGAGATATTTAAAAATATCAGAGAAAGAGACGCGGATTGCGATTTGTAAAACGTGTTCAGCTGACATTTTCGAGGGGGTGTAACTGCAAAGACTTTCACCACTTCGGGATTACTCCACCACTTGAAATCAAAACACCCGGACAAATATGCGGAGTAAGATCAAATCACAAGCACTGACAGCGAGAGACTGTTCAGCGCTGCCTCTCATGTGCTTGATGAGAAGAGGAACAGACTTATGGCTGATAAAGCAGAGAAGCTAATGTTCATTAAAAAGAACCTCCCACTTTTCCTTAATAAGTACACAAGGCTGGCTTATCATAAGCTTATCTAGTTATACATGTCTACTCTATACCCACTTTCCTGAACAATTTTCATTGTGAGTTATAATTCACCATCTCAGGTTATCATTAGGGGGAAATGACAGCAGCACAGTGTTCAATATATTGTACTTTCGGTATCGAAATGATACAATGTTGTTTACATTGCTCATGAGGACAGACCACCTTATTTGCAGATTCTTGAAATTGTAATTTAATTTGTAATTGATTTTGGATTTTGTATCCAGTTTTCACTTTATGTATCTTTATACAATGTTTACTACTTTGCTTATGAGGACAGACAGCCTTATTTACAGATTCTTGAAATTGCATTGTAATTTCATTTGTAAATAGTTACATTCATGTGGATTTATCCAGTTTGCACATTTGTATGCATGCACTTATAGGTGCATTTGTTGTTGTTGGAGGCCTGGCTGTTACAGTCTTTATTTACACTATTTTGTTGTAGGCCTACTGGCCTAGATGTTTATGCAGTTTTAAAGCACCTTGGCTTTGTTCTGAATGCACTTTGTTGTAGTTATCCTACAGAGAAAAGAAAATTCACTTGACTTGGAATTAATGTACTGTATGCATTCAAAAGTGCTGAATAAATGTTTTATGGACCCATAATAGTGATTATTATTTAAGTTAAGTTTTGCCATAATCATTTATTTTTCCATAATCGGGCAGCTGAACAAGATTGGTAAAAAATGTATACATTATATATATATATATATTTCTATTAATCATTTTCGGCCTTTCGGCATTCGGTTTTCGGCCAACTGTTTCCTATTTTCGGTATCGGTTTCGGCCAAGAATTTCCCATTCGGTGCACCCCTAATATATATATTTATAAAACGGACAAGTCAAATCAAGCAATCTGATTGGTTCTTAGCCTTGATATACTGAGCGTATACCACGGGTAGAATTGTAAGTTACTTTTCACAACAACTCAGTATCCCTCCGCGTCTGAGAAAAACAGTATACCGTTGGAACAAGAAAAGCAGCAGAGAAGTAACGGGGCAGAAACCCTCCTTTTTGACGCAGCGGTCCAGACATAGACATCAATCGGCAAAACATATTCAGTGTGCAGTTCCTTTGGCATTAGGGCAGGGATATCTAGATACTTTCCAAGGTTTGACATAATGAATTGTGATACTTTTAAAGCAAGCAACGATGTTTTCAAATCTATAATCAAAGAGGTCCGCAAAAACGCTATCGACCAATCAGATTGCTTGATTTGACTTGTGAGTTTTATAAATATATTTAAATTTCTTCCGTTACGAAACAAACTTACAAAGCATGAAATGGAAACATTTAAGATTAACTTCGACCTCCGGGGGGGTCTTACTATGGAGGAGTGGATTGAGCAGTGCCTATCTCCAGAAAAAAAAGCACCTAAACGACGACATGCAGAGCTACGTGAAGAGCATGTAGACCAACTGGAAAAGTACCACCATTCAAAAGCTTTCTGATGCGGGTCTTGAAACAAAGCAGAGAAATTATGAGCGTTAGTGGCCACAGGTGCGAAAGCTCTCTCCAGAGCTACTGGAAGCCCAATCTCAGGGACCGGAGAAAGTGGAGCAATATTCTCGCCACGCCAAGCAACAGCCTAGAACAACCTCAACCTGTGCTGTGCTGTGCTGTGCTGTGCTGTGCAGTGCAGTGCTGTGCAGTGCTGTGCAGTGCTGTGCAGTGCTGTGCAGTGCTGTGCAGTGCTGTGCTGTGCAGTGCTGTGCAGTGCTGTGCTGTGCAGTGCTGTGCAGTGCTGTGCAGTGCTGTGCTGTGCTGTGCAGTGCTGTGCAGTGCTGTGCAGTGCTGTGCAGTGCTGTGCAGTGCTGTGCAGTGCTGTGCAGTGCTGTGCTGTGCAGTGCTGTGCAGTGCTGTGCAGTGCTGTGCAGTGCTGTGCAGTGCTGTGCAGTGCTGTGCAGTGCTGTGCAGTGCTGTGCAGCTGGCTGTGCTGCGTCATGTGCGTAAAGCAGCCGCTGCTCGCATTATTGATACTACGCAGGATCCTATCTCTGGAACCCATTGGTCGATTTGGGTGATTGACACCTTTTTTGAAACTTTAGAGCCAATAGAATCGAGGTGGAGTTAGTAAATACCGCTAAACACTTACGTCAAGGAGAGAGAGGCTTGTGTAAACAGCACATTACACAGCCTGAGCACCGGACTGCAAAACTTTATACCTACTCTGCGGCCATGAATGTAATGATGGATTATCAGCAACAATTCTAAAGTGACTAAGAGACATTGGATTAACCTTGAGCAGCGTTTTTATTCCCTTGAACACGACTTTTGATCACAAAACAGCAACGGTAAGTAGGGATGGGTACAGAGCCCCGGTATTAAACGGCCCCGGGCTGAATTATTAAAGACCGTGGTCCGACGTTAACGGTCTTTTTATCTGTACTGGAGACATGTAAAAAATATATGTATATGTATTATTGCTACACAAACATTATATTGCAGTTTTAGTGTTGCCAACTCCGTTTCTAATATGCAAAAAGACGGCAAAACGCGTCTTTTTAGTACTTTCTGATCTTTCCAACCCAGACGAGAGATCTCTCTCCCCCGCCTGCTTGCGAGGGGGCGGGGCAGTTTACACACACGCAGCTGCTACATGCAGCAACACACACACGGAGGAGATGGCGGAGAAAACGCGTTCCGAGGTGTGGTAAAACTTTACCTGTCTCGATGTGGACAATGCTCATTGCCAAAAGTGCAATAAGAGTTTAGCATACGTAAGGGCGCACGAGCAATTTGTCTAAACATTTAGCAAAAGTGCACCACATTCAGACGGAGAAATGCACCGGGTTCGACTGCCTTTCTAGTTGCTCTGTAGCCCCATCCATGAGTAACGTTTCCACGTCAGGTAGCCTATTATGTATGCTAGCAGCAACACACAGAGTTAACTCTATTATACAAACATGGGTTGATGATTAGAGGTAACTGAGTTATTTATTTTGTTAAAGTTTCAGCTCTTCTGTTTACAGTTCTGTCATCAGATTATTTAATACGATTTGTTAAAACATTGTTGTTTCTTTTGATGTGAATAATTTATTTAAATAAAAAACAATGTTAGTTTTGTTCACAATTTGTTAAGTTAGTTTACCTTATTTTTTTCTCCAAAAGAACCGATAAGAGTACCGTTAAAAGACCGGACCGATAAGCGGTATCGATAAAAGTAGTAGTACCATTAAAACCTTAACGATACCCATCCCTAACAGTAAGACATAATTATTGTTATGGTTTAGAACAGGGGTTCCCAACCTTTATTGTGCCGAGGACCGGCAGATACATTAAAAAAAATGTGCTGACCGGTTGTCAATTTTAGCTGATTTTAATATTTACTCACCAGGTGGCAACACAGGCTAATTGTATTTAACAGCCTGAAGAAATACCAATATGCATCCAAAATATATTAATAACGTTTAAAACCAGGATACAATTAAAACAAAAAATTAGGACCGCTTTACAAATATATAATATATCATATAGCCTAATATAGGTGGCAACAGTGGCTGTTGTAAGTAACAGCCTGAACAAATAATAGAACAATATGCATCCAAAACATATTAACAACGTTTAAAACCAGGATACAATTAAATCAAATTAGGACCACTGTAAACATATTGATATAACTGAAATGTCAGGGAGACCCCTGAGCTTGTTTGCCAACCATAATAACGTCATACCGAGGCGTTCGTTCCGGTGCACTCCGACAGCATTTAGCAATACATAGAGATTAAGATTAAACTAACTTCTTTTGGGAACACCCACATACCTATGGAGTTGGCCAGATGTGTGTAAATTACTGTTCATGGTAATTTGAAAACAAATGCTGTTGTTGGACACACACAAACACACCGAACATACACACACACACAGCGGAGCTGAGCAGAGCACATACACACACACATCATGCGCCTTTGTGACCGGACATTTCCTTCATACAACGAGTAATAGGGGGAATAATCGGGCCGTTCGATGTGTGTGGTTGAAACGTAGCAGCCTGCAGTGGGGAACACAGTGAAGGCGGTGTGTACGCGCTGGTTCTGCACCTCTCAGAGGCTGCCTCCTGATGCTGCAGCCATTTCATTAAGTGAAGGAGGTTTTACAAATAAAAAAAATAGCTCTACACCCCTGGTCGCAATGTCCTTAAAATGAAGTCCGAGTTCGAAATATCTCAAATAATGTATGCACTGCCATTTCCCCACATAAACATAACAGTCTGCGATTAAACGGTTGTCTCCTGTGTGCTCCATTTCCTATTGGCGCACCGTTAACTTTCTCTGCGCACGAGAGGCTGAGACCTTATGCTAACCAATTTTGATTTATTTTGTATGTTTTGGATGAAAGAATATGACTGGTATAGGTGCAAAACTTAAAAAATATATATTTTTAAATATTTATAATTCTGCAAATATTACAATAAACTCACAGCTATTTCGCGGACCGGGGGTTGGGAACCCCTGGTTTAGAACAGTGTTGTTGTTTTCTTGCTCTGTTCTGGCTGCTAGCTCAGTGAGTTTGTGTCCTACAGTGATGATACTTATATCAAAATAATCTGTGGAGTGTAGTTTGTGCAGAACATATTAAGTTTTAAAGATCGTTTTTGCTAGTTAGCACCGGAAGTAGCATCAGCCTGTTTTCACTAACGGCTAATGCTAACGCTTCTTGTGAGACTTGTGTTTTGTTTCGGTAAAAATGGCTCATCAGGTTGCTGAGTTTTTTTCCGTTATTTGAGTATAAGACATTCATAGGTTTTTAAATATTAAGAAGTCCCCAGACGCCGTCTCCTGCAGTGACGCGTTTTTCCCCCAGGTATCGGGGGGGCCGGGCTTAAGAGGTTAAAGCATGTAAACATGTCCCAGAAGAAGCACTAAATACAGATATAAAGCTGAAAATGAACAGAATAGGGACTCGTAAAATGTTGATTAAAGCAAGCCTATGTCGGGCAGTAGTGCACTCTTTCGGGCATATATATATATACAGGACTGTCTCAGAAAATTAGAATATTGTGATAAAGTTCTTTATTTTCTGTAATGCAATTAAAAAAACAAAAATGTCATACATTCTGGATTCATTACAAATCAACTGAAATATTGCAAGCCTTTTATTATTTTAATATTGCTGATTATGGCATACAGCTTAAGAAAACTCAAAAATCCTATCTCAAAAAATTAGAATAGTTCCTCAGACCAAGTAAAAAAAAAAAGATTTATAACAGCAAAACACAATCAAACATTTGAAAATGTCCATTAATGCACTCAGTACTTGGTTGGGAATCCTTTTGCACGGATTACTGCATCAATGCGGCGTGGCATGGAGGCAATCAGCCTGTGGCATTGCTGAGGTGTTATGGATGCCCAGGATGCTTCAATAGCGGCCTTTAGCTCATTAGCATTGTTGGGTCTGGTGTCTTTCAGCTTCTTCTTCACAATACCCCACATATTCTCTATGGGGTTCAGGTCAGGGGAATTTGCAGGCCAATCGAGGACAGTAATGCCATGGTCAGTACACCAGTTACTGGTGGTTTTGGCACTGTGGGCAGGTGCCAGATCATGCTGGAAAATGAATTCCTCATCTCCATAGAGCTTTTCAGCAGACGGAAGCATGTAGTGCTCTAAAATCTCTTGGTACACAGCTGCATTTACTCTGGGCTTGATGAAACACAGTGGACCAACACCAGCAGCTGACATGGCTCCCCAAACCATCGCTGACTGTGGGAACTTCACACTGGATTTCAAGCAACTTGGATTTTGCTCCTCTCCAGCCTTTCTCCAGACTCTGGCGCCTTGACTTCCAAATGAAATACAAAACTTGCTTTCGTCTGAAAAGAGGACTTTGGACCACTGTGCAACTGTCCAGTGCTTATTTTCCTTAGCCCAAGTCAGACGCCTCTTCCGTTGTCTTGAGTTCAGAAGTGGCTTGACCATGGGAATACGGCTATTGTAGCCCATTTCCCGGACACGTCTGTGAACAGTGACTTTTGATACCTGGACTCCAGCTTCAGTCCACTGTCTTTGAAGCTCCCCCAAATTCTGGAAGCGACTCTTCTTCACAATGCTGTTAAGGCTGCGGTCATCTCTCTTGGTTGTGCAGCGTTTCCTGCCACATTTCCCCCTTCCAACAGACTTTTTGTGGATGTGCTTTGAAACTGCACTCTGTGAACAGCTTACTCTTTGAGAAATTTCTTTTTGTGTCTTACCCTCCTGATGGAGGGTGTCAATGACGGTCCTCTGGACAGCAGTCAGATCAGCAGTCTTCCCCATACTTGTGATTTAGTTTACTGAACCAAGCTGAGTGTTTTTCAAGGCTCAGGAAACCCTTGCAGGTGTTTCGAGTTAATTAGACGATTCAAGTGATTCGTTGAACACCCTACTAGTATACTTTTTCATGATATTCTAATATTTAGAGATAGGATATTTGAGTTTTCTTAAGCTGTATGCCATAATCAGCAATATTAAAATAATAAAAAGGCTTGCAATATTTCAGTTGATTTGTAATGAATCCAGAATGTATGACATTTTTGTTTTTTTAATTGCATTACAGAAAATAAAGAACTTTATCACAATATTCTAATTTTCTGAGACAGTCCTGTATATACTTCCTCTTTGGTACTTTTCCCGCACAGAAGTTACAAAAAAATGTTCTCTTACTCAATGTTGGTTAAGACAAATTGACCCACATTGCAACAGCAGAAGTGCCAATTCTCCTTATTTCTCTGCAGGTTCCAGGAAACCTGACGCATCTGTGTTAAAACCATCCAGAAGCCTGCTTAACTCCCATGATTCATATTTGCCCTGCCGACCTCAGCAGCTTTGTGCATAGTTTGTGTACTGGCAGCTGTCCCTGTTTCATGACAGGTAAATATTGTGTTTCGCCTTCCACTCAAAGGGTAGTTTCAAAAATAGTTTCTTAAAAAGGCCCGTCTTGAGCTGGGAGTAAACAACGCGTGCCGCAGATACTCCGGCTTGGGTTACCCTGCTTTGTGTCTCCCACCTCGGCCATTAAAATAACTGTGGCCCATTAAACATCTCAGATGGGAATAACTAAATATTTTCCACGTCTGTTATAACAGACACACTTATGGTGAATCAGCAGGGATCATATTTTGTCCACCACTGGTGATGATTAAGGGAAGGTCAGATTTTTCATGTCAATCACACAGAAGTGAGAAGTGTTTACGACCAGGAGCTTAAACTGTGGCCTTTGTTCAGGACGAAAACAAAGAATGCTGAGTCAGTAAAGCCAGGAGGATCACACAAGAGACTACAAATAGCAAGATGACCCGATGTGATCTTCCGTTTTGAGGCAGTATTTAAATGGATCAGTATCTAAGGCTGTGACACAAATTCAGAAACTGTATTTATAACATTGATGTTAACATTCTAAATCAACATTTGAATGCCGGGTAGTTTTTTCCTTTTTTGCATGTTTGTTCTTTTTGTTTAAAGGTGCTTTTTGGCTGATTAATATAAGCCTAAATGATACGTATTATAAAAAAATGTGCAAAAATGTGCATGTATATATATATATATATACATGCACATTTTTGCACATATATATATATATATATATAGTGCCATAGCTAAATGTGTTAGTCGACGTCTAAAGGTGTGTTTTGCTCCGCTCCGGCGCTAACAGTTCATGCGCGTGCTCCCCCGCCCTCTGTCAACACTCGCGACACATGAGTGGCCAGCCTAAACAACAACAAGGGCTGCTTGGCAACCGTGTGTCGCGGCAAAGTACATAGGCCTACACATTTTGACTGGAGAGATTTAGTTTTGCCGGTATTCAACATATTTTACCAGTCATAGTCCGGTAATTATTTACACTCTAAGAAGAGTCCTACACAACAGACATGGCGTCAAAAAGGAGTAATGTGTGGAAATATTTCGACCAGGTTAGTGAGTGCAGTGTAGAGGTCAAACTATGCCAAATTAAACTTATATACTGTATACAGTACATGCTATACCTTGCTATACCCGCAAACTCCGTTCCAGCTAAGAGGGTCTTCTCTAAAGCTGGGCTGATGTGAATCGCACATGAAAGCTGTAGGCCTATAGCTGTCAAACTGTGATCACCGGTTCAATACATTTGACAAATTCGGATTGGTTTCTACACTTATTTGAATATGTATGTAAAAAGGTAAAAAAAAAAGATTAACTTTTTTTTTAAAGGATATGTATATTCCAACCCTAATATATATATATATATGTATATGTGATTCCAATGATGACTTGCAGGATTGTTCTAAACTCAAATAACTCAATATGGATTAGGGCTGCACGATTTGGGGAAATAATGTGATTGCGATTTTGCGATTGCGATTTGCGATATTTGTTTTTAAGCGACCCAACGGAAGGTTATTGTAAAATGCGGCCATATCTCCGGCTAGGAAGGTCGTATCAACATGCTCCCGTCTCTAGCACACCCGCAGCCCGAGCTGCGAGTGAAAGAACTAAACTTACATGAAACTTCCCTTGTGTTGCTTTAAAGTCAAGCTTCAGTTTAAGATTCACCCTGTAATAGATGTAAAACATGTGATGGAGCATTACTAATCTGAATCAGATGGTTTGTTTCACCAAACCTTCAAGGAAAGCTCCATTGGAAGCCATTTGGAAAGGGCAGGCACTTTCAAAAATAAAAATAAATAATACAAAAAATCGCAGGCTTTGAGGTTTGATAATTGCATCATTTCAAATTGCGATTTCGATTTAAAATCAATTAATCGTTCAGCCCTAATATGGATGTATTAACATTTATTTAAATAAAATGTATACATAATTATTTTCAAAATTAACTGCATGTTTCTATCAAAACGAATATTGCAGTTCAATAAATATTTCTTGCCGTATAGCCTTTTTACTGCCATCAAACACTGTTTTCTTTCCACAACACAAAGGGAGTCACTGACGGTTGGTGTCAAATATATTGACAGAAAGTTTTGAATGTTAAATAATATATGTATTCATACTAAAAGGATCAGACTCCACCACAAACTCCACATCAGATTCTCCTTCTCATGTTTGGCAAAAAAGTGTTTTATCCTTGTGCTGACTCCTTTCAAGCACAGTTCAGATCCACACCAGATTCTCCTTCTCAGGGTGTTTCTGTTTCAGAGGATGAGTCCTGCAGCTGAAGTTACGGGCTACATGAAACCTCTTGCCCCACAGAGAAGCTCCTCTTCATCTTACTGCTTGTTGCGTATCACAGGAATGAAATGACCATCCGGCCAAACTACACATATTTGAAGCTTTGGCTTTGCAGCCAGGTGTTTTTATTTACTTCAACGACTGTATTTATGGCTGTGTATGTCTCAAAACATCGAGGTCAAGCTGGGTCAAGATCATACATCTGTTTACCTCAAAGACACATGAAACAGCACAAATTAAAAACAAAATGCCATGAGAGCACACTTACGGTACGTCTACACGACTACAGGCATCAAAAAATCCTTTCAACGCTTTGTCCATTCACTTGAATGGGGTGACGTAGAAGATTTTTAATCTTCGCCGAACTGCATTGTGGGGAGCATGGCATGGCTTTGCAAGCATCACGAGCATCTATCGGCATCAAAAGTTGAACAATGTTCAACTTTTGAGGCTCGATGCTTGGCATCAGCCAATCAAATCCCGTTTATGCAAATCCCGCCAGTGCAAGCGCAGCCAATCAAACCGCGTGCAAGCTGGGAGAGCCAGACCGCAGTTCATGTCCTCATATTCCAAACGAGATATTACGGTAGCAAATCATCCGGTTCTTTACGACCGGAACTATTTACCGGGATACAAACCGGAGGAACCAGGCATGGAGGGAGGTGGCAGAGACAGCGGGTGAAACTGGTAGGTTTTTCGCCTGTTTGGAGAGTTTATATCCAGTTTACTTCGTTTTAACATTGCTATTGCTTTGTATGCCGGGGCGGGAGATTCATGTGATTGGTTGTTGGTCGCGTTGTTCGCAAAAAATCGCCAAGCTTCAGACTTTTCAGATTTTTTGATGCCTGTAGTGTAGACGGGCCGTTAGTCCTGTCTCATTCTCACACACAATCACTCACACACACACACAAGGTATAAGGAGGTTTAATATGTAAGAGTGTGTATTAGGGATGTGCATCTCCATCACTGAAGCCGATGCGATGCGCATCTCGATACGTTGCCACGATACGATACATTAACGATACATTTGAAACACCAGGCGATGCGATACGATACGATTCACCCCTGTTGCGATACAGTTTGATACGATTTGATTCAACATTATGCGATTCGGGGCGATACGATGCGATTCAACACGATGCAAAAATAATGATACTTCAATATGGTACGACAGAGGATTTTTGTTTTATTCCTTATATGCAGCAAATCATACATTAACAAAAAAGTGCTTTACATATTTGGTACTGCACATCTCATCATGCCGTTTATTTTTTTACCTTTAAAAGCTCTCCAGAGTACAGTACAATTGTATAACACCTCACAGTTAAACAATGTAAGGATGCATTGCTCATGATTAACAATGTGCAAATAACAGCTACCATAGAGCAATGCCCATTCAGCTGCCAGCCTGATGTACTTAACACTCAGAGGCTAACTCACCAGTGAGCAGAAAGCAGTGGGTTCTATATGAACAATAAAGAATACAAATAACCTTTCACAAACAGGTATTTCATAACTGCTTACAGTAAGGAAGACATTTAAACTATTATTGTCAGTCACAGGCTGCTGTAAACTAAACACCACTCTCTCTGACAGAACACCTCACTGAGTGATTTAACTCATATGTCTAACTTTCAGGTTTCTCTTTTCAGCCGCAGACCCCATGTCGCCTCTTTATGTGCGTCGCTAAGTTCCTCGAACTACTTGTGTACTTTAAAGCGGCTCGACATCGTTAACAATTTGCGAGCGATTTTTCAAGGTGGCCTTCTGTAGTATATAGTGCCATACAGGACGTTACTGATGGGGTGCGGCTGCAGAGTGATACTGTGTGTATGCAAGTCCGCATCTAGGACGGATCTATGTATCATGGCTGTAGACCTGTTAAGTAATAAAAATACCTCATACAAAGGTCTACGGATACCTTATTACTCTCCATGACCTGCGGTCAACTATATAGCATAAAGGACTATTACACCGTCTTTCTTGAACAATCCAAAGTGTTGCCAAACGTTTGGTTTGTAGGTATTTTTCGGTGCGCTGTGTTTCTCTTTCTCCTCAACTTCCGTGTGTGTTGATAACTGAGACTCTCGGCCTCCGTAGTGGCAAAGCAAATATCAAAGATCGTCTCTGCTGAGCGTTGACAAGATGAGGGGATTTTATATGAATGAATCGGTTTTTTACCGATGCAAAGACGCTACGCAATCGATGCATTGCGAGTTCAACCCGGTTCAACCCAAACTGTAGCCGATGTGCACTCTTTCAACCGGTGCACTCACATCTTGAACGTTTATGCCGGTGCACCGATGCGAATCGGTTAATCTTAACATCTCTAGTGTGCATGAGTTTGGGAATGAGGGAGTGAGAGAAAAAGAGAGAGAGAAAGAAAGAAAGATATGAGGCGAAAACTGCAACTTGCTGTAAACCAAATCTACTGTATATTGTTATCTCTGTACACACATACTGTACATCCAGACACACACACACACACACACACACACACACACACACACACACACACACACACACACACACACACACACACACACACACACACACACACACACACACACACACACACACACACACACACACACACACACACACACACACACACACACACACACATTTCTCAGCTGATACCACTCTTCCACATCCATACCAACACACCTACATCATATTAGTTTCATACATGTATTCCAATGGCTGTCAGGGCCCCATTATACAACAGGCAAAGAAAACAAGAAATGACAAGCATGTAATTCAATGGTAAAATGTCACATCTGGTGATATAGAATAAAAAGGACAAATTGAAAAAAATGCATGATTTTATACCGGTATGGCGGAGAGATCAAAAGATGTGGTTATAATGGGAGTGGATGGGACACGAGTGGCTAACGTGTGAGTTTTTTTGTTTCATCTGATTCTGTGCAAAAACTAATAATCCACCAAAATAAATGTTGTTGCTAATCTTTGACATATCCAAGATTGTGATAAAAAAAAAAGCCGACCCCTCAACATTCATTATATGGAAAATAACTGCCTTTTTTTGCATGTTTTTCATAGAAAACGCAAATTCATGTTTTCAAACTGGGTTAAAATCTGGGTTAAAATCCTGAACATAATTTAACATTTGGTATTTTTGATCAGGACTGAAGTTGATTGAAAGATTTAAACCCAAAAAGTTTTTAAAAATATTAATCTGTTGTCATTTTAGAGTAGTTTTTGGAAGTGGACATGTTTGTCCCGAATGACTAATATGTAACTTTTTTGTTCAATGTGATTTTGTGCAAAAACTAATAATGCAAAAAAATCAATTTTGCTGCTAATCTTTGACATATCCAATACTGTTATAAAAAAAAGAGGTCAAGGTCAACCCATCCCTCCTCGCTGCTTTTTGCATGGACGCAGACAGATGCACTGACCCCCACAGCTGTAGAAGGGTTTCCAAGCAGAGAATCTCTAAATCTAAATGTAACCCCTACTTTCCTATTTTCTCTTTAACAAGGGGAAACAAATCGCAATCAGGAAACATGATCACCCGGGGTTTCCAGACGGAAAAAACGTGTAGAGTAAAAGTAGCAGAAGGAGGGGAAAAAATTGTCCAGTCTCTTTTTATTCATTCAGCTGCCCCCAAGCCCCCACCCCCAAGCCCCCTTTGATGTTTCAATTTTACCCCGAGACACAGCCAGTTGTGTTGTGTGGTCTTGAGTTACACAGAGGAAGAGTGAGTGGAAAAAAGAGGAGCAGCAGACATTGGATACAATGGAACCACAAGAGGAGAAACTGTGAGAGGCAGCCAACAGTCTGTGAGTCTGAAGGGTCAGTGTATGTTTTGGTCATTGGATTTTCTTTTCACAAATGGAAATTCAAAAACGACTGGATATTTGATTTTCGTTTTAAAATTGAAAAAACAAAATTGAAATACAAGGCGTTTTTCTTTATCATGGTCAAAAAGGGATTTACTAAACTTAAAAAACGGGATGATTTTCATTTTCTACTTCTCAAAACAAAAAATACAATCACTTGGAAACAGAAACAAAAAAAACCCAGTTTTTTCATATTCTGCTACCGGAAGTTTTCTTTCAAAATAAGAGCGCATATGAGGACGGTCAATCCGTGTATCTACGGTCCATTTGTTTTCACAACGAAAACAGCCAAGTAACATATTGAGAACAGAAAATGAATGTTATTAAGGGCTGTAAATATAATAGGCCTGTGTCTAAAATGGACAACATTGTTCAGAGATTTAAACTATTCAGCGATTCTGCACTGCGGTCAACTCAGCCGTCTCTCGAGTTTGTTATAATTTTTTCTGCCATTAGTTCTTCGTGAGATCGATCCTGTTGGACTCAGTACTAGTGAAACTACTCCCACAAGTACTATGAAGTACTTACTGTGTACCTTTGAGTACTCCTCTGTCAATGTCCCCTCCTGAGAACAAGAATGCATGTTTCTCTGCTATTTTGAATCAGCGTTAAAACACCGTTCTTCATGAGACTGATATTGTTGGACAGAGTATTTTAAGAGGATAGGTACACATGATATCAGCAATACTTCCAGTCAGCAGCATTTTTACCCCTTGGAAAGTCTTGCCCGCTATTTAAATTGACTTTGATTGAAGTTAATACCAATATTGATATTATATATAGATATAGTATATTTGATGCAGTCTTTCTGAACACTTTTAAAATAAAATACTTTTATTTTACCAACCTAAGGTCTGTTCTGACTTTTGATATCCTTTCTTAACAGTCTGTTAAGAACTCAGGCACTTAGGAGGTAGGACCCAGTTGCACGACCCGGGAGACAGAGGTAAAGTATTGGTAAGATACTTTATTTTTCCAAAAGCAGGCAAGATGAACAAAAAAGTCACTATTGAATCTCAGGTTGAGATGAAAAAAAAAATAAGAACAAAATGAAAATCGCTCACGTGGTGAGGAACAAAACTTTTCAATAGCACAAAGAGAGAATAGACCTGAATGTGGCAAGAGACAAGACCTTACAGTGGCAATAGACAAAACGCATAGACCTGAACATGACAAGAGACAAAAACGAACTGACACTGAACACTGGGAAACAGGGGAATTTAAACACTTGACAATAAGACACAGGTGGGAACAATCAGGGGCAGGACTGACGCTGATGAGCACAGGAGACACAGAAGGGATGACAGGTGAAAACAATCAGGAAATTAGACACACCAGGGAAACTAACGACAGACAGGAAAACACGGGGAGAAAGATCAGACAATACACAGGGAGGAAAACATGACAAGGAGAACAGAAAAACACCCACTACCAGACACACAAAACTAAAAACGTGACACAACGCAAGAATCGTGACACAGTCACATGTACTGGTGCCTGTTTGTACAGAGCTTCAGCTAAATGGAGCATATTATTTCTCCATCCCTGGTAGCTTTTGGCTTTAAGAAAGCTGACACAACAGGGGGGTATACTAGGAAGCAGGATTTTCGCTAACTTCTTGGAAAACTCCGGCTTTCCGGTCTTACGAAGCTGGTTCTCTTTTTAGCAGGCTAGATCTCCATGGTAACTTATGCTGTAGGGCTGTGCATCTTCACTGTTCTCACGATTCGATTACGATTATCCTGTCAACGATTCGATTAAATTCGATATCCCGATGCATCACGATGCATCACGATTCATACCAATGCATTGCATCCTCAATTTTCTATATTACTGCACATGGCTTATTTTTCATCAATGCATACATATGAACTCTCTTTTTATTATTTAGAAAGTGCTTCAGAAATCAATAACATAAATGTCTTGACATTAATTTGTAAACCAAAATAAATGAATTGTATAGGTCTAGCCTCCCTATATCTGTGTGAAGTTGTTCCATCCTCAAAAACAAAAAAATAATGCTTCTGCAGTCTAGCTGCAGCTTCTAGCAACAGTTTTCTGTGAAAAAAAGGACACTGAATGTCCTGAATGTGGCATCACACACAGGACTTGAGTCTGGGTCTGAACACAGCAGACCACAGGAGTATTTACAATAGAATATACAAACAAATATACTGCATGTGGGTGCACACTTACATTCTCTGTCTTACTGTTACATAAATCCATGAATGTATGAGATTAAGTTAGCTTCCTTATATCTCAGTGATTAAGTGAATAATAAAGTTTCTATCAGGTTACTATCAGCCTGTCACTCATTATTTTCAGGGAGGGGGCGGGGTTTGGAGGAACGGCGAGGAGACGATGATCGCGGAAGCTTTTTTCCTCCTGCCTTCACAAACTTTACACACGTACATATCGTCTGAAAATTGCTAGAGAACATCCATACTCTGCAATCCAAGACTTAATTAAATCCACCAAAAACCTGACATGATTGTAACGCGATTATTTTTGAAAAACATAAATCCCTATGTCTCTGAGCCGCAGCAACACGGAGTGATTCAGAGCGGGTCCTTCTGCTGTTGGTTCTGGACTGGTGTTCTTGTGTTGGTGGATAAAGCAGACTGCTCCGTGTTTGGTGTTGCTGTGCCGCTGTCACGTCTGTTCCCTGATCTCTGCGTCACCGACCGATTTGATATTAAAGTGACAGAAAAAAAAACGTTATGGTAAAGCCGCGGCCGGAAAATCAGGAAGCAACGTTACTACGCTATAATCGATTATCTTCCGTCACTGCATCGATACCGAATCGTCCACGTCCGCATCGCAATGCATCGTACAGATGTAGCACTGAATTACAGACTCCAGCTTCCAGCTTCCTGCCTACGAACTGCCTAAAACCAGTATAGAGGAATGTTAAGCCCTCCCACTATTTTCCAAGAGGGCGTTGCCAGATTTTCAATTTCAGTTTTTAACCAGGAGATGGCGCTTCATTCACAAATACAGAAAGACAAGTTTCATGGACTTTCAGTTGTGTTTTGAAGAGCATTTGAACACATCAATATTTTAGATCAACTAAAGTATATCTAATCTTGTAATTTAATAATATATAGTCTTTATATATTAAATAATCATAATTATAATGTAAATGTTTACATTACACTTCTTTATTTGTTATGCTCATACTTTTACCTTTACAATCGTTTGCTTTAATACGCAGTATATTTTTTGTATATTTTTGTGTTTGCTTCCTCCTGCTCCCTTTCGGACACATACTGTATGATTTATTATTATTATTAATATGAAGATATTATTAAGATAAGATAAGATAAGATGTTACTTTATTGATTGAACATTTTAGTTTAGAATGTGCTGTCCCACGGTAATTCAGAAGGCTCACAGGTCACATTCCGACCATTATTTAAAACAATAGGTGCTTTCACACCGTCTACAGTTTGATTTGTATAGAGGGACCTCTGTGGCTGAATGGCCAGATTAGGTGTGGCGCATTTATCATAGGTGATCAGAGCTAACTGCCTGCCGTCAGATTTCATTTAAAAAACAGATCTGATTTTAAGACTACTTCAGCGCTCATAAAGAATGATAAGAATAAGAATAATGCGTATTGAACTGGTTTCATTAATTAGTGAGTTTATTTAACACTAGAACCGCCAATCGGGTCAATTTGTGTGATGTGTGTTGTGTGTGTGCAATAGGGCTTCCCCCGACCAAAGATTTTCCGCCTTTTTCGCGCAACCGGCAAGTAATTAAATTATGATTCTGAA
Source organism: Notothenia rossii (assembly GCF_949606895.1). Taxonomy (NCBI): domain Eukaryota; kingdom Metazoa; phylum Chordata; class Actinopteri; order Perciformes; family Nototheniidae; genus Notothenia; species Notothenia rossii. The sequence continues at coordinate 21,082,594 of NC_136910.1, forward strand.
TGTGTTGCGAAAATCAACAAGGAGACTGTCTTAACATTTTGTTAATTTATTTCAACACAACACACCATATAAAAACATCACACAACTTATGAACTTTTAAAACCAACACAATAACTTTATAAAACAAACAAAAACAGTCTTCTGTTAAAAAACTAAATTTAAACTATATTTTTGTTAAAATAAATATAAATTATATAAACAAACGAATAAATAAATATAGGCTCAAGCCAACTTAAATATTTAAATATCAGTGCAAAAGTAAACAGGCCTACGGAGAAGTATTTTCAACATGAAAATAAAACTTTCAGTTTTTTCCTGAGGTCGGAATGCAAACAAAAATGATAAATATACTGCAAAACTTAACTTAAACACTTCAGTTGAACGAACGAAGAACGAAAACTATAAACTACAAAACGATGGTGTTATATTAGGCTAGGCCACTACCTGACTTTCAGGGTTTCCCTCCGATCTTAGTCTTCTCATATTATGAGACAAGAACACGAGTTTGTCTGTGTTGTCCGGGAGAAGTGAGCTCCGTGTCTTACTCACAATGAAGCCGGCTTTGGAAAATATGCGCTCCGATGGCGTAGATGTGGAAGGGATGGAGTGGATGCAATTAGCTGCTCTGGCAAGCTTGGGATAGCGTTCCTCATTCATTTCCCACCAAATCAGTGGTCCCTTGTCAACCTTGGTTCGGTCCTCCAAGTATGTCTTCATTTCATTTTTCTCTTCTTCCGTCTGTTGATCTTCATCAAAGGCCATCAGCATTGATATGTCCTGCTGCTTTTCCCTTTGCCTCTTTGGTGTGGGCTCACTTTCCTCTGCGCCGCTGCTGTCCTCTCTCTGAGCAGTAGCTTCTTCTGCTGGAGATAAACTCTCAGCCAGATCCGACACCGTTGTGTATGCATGGTCCCGTTTCTCTGCACCGAGGAATGACAAGCTCTTGAACCGTGGGTCAAGGACTGAAGCTTGAATATATATGCTGTCCTCCAGACTCCCTGTGAGCTCCCACCTTTTGTCGATTTCCTCTGTGATTTTTTTCTTAACTACCTTCACGGTCGTGCTGTCATCATCACGACTCAACAAGTGGCGCCTCTTCATGTTGAGACGAGCATCAGCAGCGTAGCGGACAGAGATGCGTTTATGTCTTGTGAGAGCAGCTCGGTGAGGGTGATCATGGGCCTCAGCACGGAGACAATGTCCTCCGCTATCCTCCATTGGGCAGTTTTGAGATCCAGATCTCAGTCAGACCGGTGGTTGGTCCCGGGTTCTGAAAGCATAGCTGTAACCGGACATCTCTGTTCCAGAAGACGCTCCAGCATCGAATAAGTGGAATTCCATCGTGTGGACACATCTTGTATCAGTTTGTGTTCAGCCACATTCTGTTGCTTCTGTTTCAAAGTGAGAGCTGCTGTTGCCTTGGCACTTTTTTTGAAGTGTCCCACAAGGCGTCTGGCAGCAGCAATCACTCGGCAGATGGGATCTAATTTAACAGCCGCGTTTATGCAAGGTGTGCCCCGCACAACGAATTCCCTGGACATTACCCCAGGACGGGTTTTGAGATAGCTGTTTAGCGCACAACACCATATTAGCAGCATTGTCGTGTACCACAGCGACCCTCTTTTCTGGCGGAATCCCAAACTCCTCCATCACTTCGCTGAGTCGCTCTGCTATGTTGGTAGCTGTGTGGCTCACCTCCAGCACTTTAGTCTCCAACACGAATGAATGTAATTGCCATTTTTGGGAAATAAAGTGTGCCGTCACAGTCATGTAACCATCCATTTGGTTGGAGGTCCATGTGTCAGTAGTGAAGCTGACTGCTGTGCAGGCTTTAAGTTTCTCCAAAAGTACCTGTTTGGTCGTGTTATATTTGTTTTTAATGGCGTGCATTACGGTGTCACGTTTGGGTACAGTGTAACCCGGTTCGATGAATTTCATCATCTGTTTGAACCCTTCCCCCTCGACAATGTTTACAGGTCTCATGTCCAGTGCCACAAAATCTGCAATTTTGTCGGTGATGTCTCTCTTCCTTTTCTCGGAAAGAGGGGGCTTCAAAACGAGTGTTGTCTGTGAGAGTTTCAATTGCGGCTGCGAAGATGAAGTTGAGGTAGATGCGGTGGCCCTATCAACGTATAGTGGATGAGCCTATTGAGAGAAATGCACATTAATTTAAGTTTACACTAAGCCTAATAGCCCATAATATGACAATACATTTAATCTAACAGGCTTTTTATTAAGGCTAGAGCCGCAGAGCGTCCATCTTTTAATGGCTTGAACGGTACTTACATGTTTCAGGTGATAAGTCATGTTTGTAGTTGATGAATGATAGGAGAATATTTGCTTGCAAAGTTTGCATATCACCTTCTTCGGGTTGTCTGTTGCTTTTTCGAGTATCAGCTTTTCTGACGTGAAAACAAGTGACTGACTGTCACCTCCTGTTTCCGTGTTTTTTTGTTTTCTCAATTTTTTTAATTTTTTTTCGTCCACCAACGACCAATTAAATCTTGACCGACCAAAGACTCTTTGGTCAACTAACCTTTGGTCGACTAATCGGGGGGCAGCCCTAGTGTGCAATGTAACTTTTTTTCAATAAAATATTAAAGTCTCCCAGTCCGTGACTTTTCCTGAAAGTGTGTTATGTAGCACCCTATGTTGTTAAAAATTGCATTCTAATAGCGGGATTTGACGGGTTTAGGTAGGCCTATACAAAAACCTCTGGCGGTTCTAGTGTTAAGGTAATTAGGTACAGTAGAAGCCCTTTTTTATCAGTAACAAATTTAGCAGTTGAACATAAAAGTAAACTAACTGAGGGTCACTTGCAGTGACAGTGTTGTGTCTAACTGTAAGCTTGTCACTCAGAGTAACCTACAGTTAATGTAGCTGCTGGAGAAGAAAGATCAGGGGGGGAGGGGGGGAGAGAGCTGTGGTTGATGGGCCATTAGTTGTGTAAATAGACAGCTGAGAGCTGCCGTTTCATTCAGACTGTTTAAAAAACGGTAACAACGGACTATTTTTCTTAGCGGATGCATGTCGATTGAAATCAATACATACAACTATTTTTTAAATCAATACAACTATTTTTTAAATCAATAAAAACATTTTCTAAATCCATAAAAGCATTTAAATTAATATTGGGAGTCATGTCGTTACTTTGTTGAGAATGTGGCCATGTAATAAGCGGGATAATTTGCAGCGACTTGTGAACAATGATGTGAACTGAAAAGTTTTTCTGTGGCAATATTATTTAAGGAATCGTTGAGCTAGCTAGCTAGCATACATTGTCACTATCTGCTAACGTTAGCTTTAGCCTTCTATTTCTAATAGTTTTTTTCATAGGCTATAAACAGAGGTGGTATAAGTATATATATATATTGTACTTGAGTAAAAGTAGAAGCACTCAGGTCTTGTACTTGAGTAAAAGTAGAAGCACACAGATCTTGTACTTGAGTAAAAGGAGAAGTACTCAGATCTTGTACTTGAGTAAAAGTAGAAGTACCAGAGTGTAGGAATACTCTGTTCCAGTAAAAGTCCTGCATTCAAAATGTTCCTCAAGTAAAAGTAGAAAAGTATTCTCATCAAAATATAGTGAAAGTAGCAACAGTAAAAGTAGTCATTGTGCAGATTGGTCCATTTCAGAATAATATATATGATATGTTTTATAATGATTGATCATGAAAGTGTTCTCAAAGCTGGTAAAGGTGCAGCTAGTTTGAAGGACTTTGTATACTGCAGGGTAGCTTGTGGATTTACTCCAGGTGGAACTAAAGTCTGATTTAACACTTGATTATATTTCACATCATTCATCCACATCTGTAAAGTAACTAAAGGTATTAAATACATGTAGTGGAGTAGAAGTACACCATGTACCTCTGAACTGTAGTGGGGTAGAAGAACAAAGTAGCAAAACATTGAAATACTTAAAAGAAGTACAAGTATCTCAAAATTGTGCCCAAGTTTAGTACTTGTTGAGTTTATGAACTTAGTTACTTTACACCATGTGGCTATAAAGATAAAAAGACTTAAGCCTTGCACAGAGGCATGAAAATACATTTTCAAAATGCTCAACAGTGCTGCCAAAATTATAAACTGACTGCTACACAATTTAAAATAAATGCTTTTATATATTTCTATTAGATGTGACTCTATGGCGTTTCTGTTATTATTAACACTGCTGCTTTAGTTGTACTGCTAATATCCTCTGTTATTCCTCATTTTAAAGCCGATATTCTGTGGGGTGGGGCAGCGCCATATAGATAGAAGAGTTACGACAGCGGAAGTCCAAAAACGGTTATCGTCACGTGGTTCATTTAGACGAGGATCGTTCCCCGGAAGTTCATGGCGGGCAATGTGAATGCATTGATAACAGGAGATAGAACTACGATTTTTGGTAATTATTAGTGAATAAAGGTTTTGATTTGCAATATTTATACAACAAATCGATATGTGTATGTATTTACATCAATATGTTTTAAAAAATAAAATAGAATTTGCTAATATTAAGTGATAATATTAGGATTAGTGTGAACAACTAGTTGACATGTTAGGCTAACAGTGCCTTGGTTAAAGAGCCTGTTGCTGTTTATAGCTTTGAATTCTTTCAAACCAATATTATCTTCTTAAACTTGTATAGTAGTCAGGAGCATCAATTTCTAATGTTTATTGATATATTTAGAGGGAGGGGATCTAAAGGAATGCTTCAAAATTCAGATTTGATTAATTTCTACCATTTTCTTAAATTCATGGTAGTTTCAGTAATCCCATGGTAATTGAGGACACAAGTCATCTAAATGACTAATGTCATATTTATGGCTTTCAGAAAGGACAGGAGACCGACAGGTGACTATCAAAGGACTAGCAGCAGCAGCATGATGATGTTAAATGTGTTGTTTTAGGAACATCCATTGCAAATACATGGAATTCAATAAACATTGAATAGCATATCATGCAGTTTGTCTGTGCTTTTTCCTCCGTGTTGTCCTGGTTTGCTGTGCTGCCTCCTAGTCGCCACCATGGTTTTCTGTGCTGCCTGGGGATGCTCAAATCGCTCCGAGAAAGGAGTACGAATGTACGGCTTCCCCACTGACACAGAGCGGAGGAAAAAATTGCTGGCTCAAGTCAGCAGGAGCAATTTCACGACCAACAGCAAAAAAATATGTGAGGTAATTATATACAAACACTGCATTTGCACTTTTTCACAAAACGAAAACCACACCATTGGGAAAGCTTAATGTTTTGTTTAATACGAAAAAACAGGGAAAGGCTTGAAAAACACAGAGTTGAGACTCAGGGTGCAGGGTGAGGGTCTCAGTGCAGGTATTCAGGCTCAATTGAATCCCCCTCTGGTTCTTGTGCTGAAAGAGGGAGTAACAGACAGGAGAAAGGGTTATACACACCTTTATAAAACGGACAAGTCAAATCAAGCAATCTGATTGGTTCTTAGCCGTGATATACTGAGCGTATACCACGGGTAGAATTGTAAGTTACTTTTCACAACAAGTCAGTATCCCTCCGCGTCTGAGAAAAACAGTATACCGTTGGGCTGAAACATACTGGAACAAGAAAGCAGCGGAGAAGTAATGGGGCAGAAGCCCTCCTTTTTGACGCAGCGGTCCAGACATAGACATCAAACGCCAAAACATATTCAGTGTGCAGTTCCTTTGGCATTAGGGCAGGGATATCTAGATACTTTCCAAGGTTTGACATAATGAATTGTGCTACTTTTAAAGCAAGCAACGATGTTTTCAAATCTGTAATCAAAGAGGTCCGCAAAAACGCTATCGACCAATCAGATTGCTTGATTTGACTTGTCAGTTTTATAAATATATTAAAATTTCTTCCGTTACGAAACAAACTTACAAAGCATAAAATGGAAACATTTAAGATTAACTTCGACCTCCGGGGGGGGTCTTACTATAGTATGGAGGAGTGCATTGAGCAGTGCCCATCTCCAGAAAAAAAGCACCTAAACTACGACATGCAGAGCTCCAACTGGAAAAGTACCACCATTCAAAAGCTTTCTGATGCGGGTCTGGAAACAAAGCAGAGAAATTATGACCGTTAGTGGCCACAGGTGCGAAAGCTCTCTCCAGAGCTACTGGAAGCCCAATCTCGGGGACCGGAGAAAGTGGAGCAATATTCTCGCCACGCCAAGCAACAACAACCTCAACCTATACAAGTGACCACGTAAGCCAGGGTTATTCAACTACACATTCAATTGGGCCAGATTTTATAACTACAAAATTCAGCTGGGCCAGACATTCAGCGGCCTGTAAAAAGCGGGTGGTGACACATTTTAAACCAACACATATTGCTGCGATGAAAAAGATGCAATTTTTATTCATTGTTCATCTAACAAAGGTAGGTCAAAAAGTGCATAAAAACACAACAAATTAGCATTAATTTAACAGAATCTGAAAAAAAGTGCACAGTTGTAGCATTACATTTGTTTGCTTTAGAAGTCAAATATTCAGGTTATGTTTTTTGAACCAGGCACATCACAAAGTGCATTTACTGAATACAATAATAGCAGTCTTAATAAATGTCCTCACATACAAAAGAAACAGCTAAAGAGCTCCAATGCAACACAAAGAGGTAGTGCTGTAGCAATATTTTTTTCACTTTTCAAGTAATAACAAAAAGATCATACGTTTTGGTCACATTTGACCCAGACACATTACAAAGTGCATTTAAATGAATAAAGAAAGAACTGTCAAACCCTTCAGTGCACAAACCCATAACAAGGGATACGGGTAACTATATGAATGAATACTACACGTCTACTATAGTAAACTAGGTGCTTACTATCACCTCATTTGTGATTTGTCATCACTGACTTTCTCAATGGGAGAAGGGACATTTTTTGTTTTGAACAAGAGCAGTGATTTTTGGCTCATAGGATGTCAATGCAATCCTAAGACATTGGTGAAGAGTGCTGTCAGTCAGGGAGCAGCGAGTGCTACTTTTGATTGAGTTCTGTTGGGGCAGAATCTCTGCTCCGTGCCGTTCCTATATGAGCGGGTTCTCAAAAGAAGGAAAAATTCAAAGCAACCAGGATAAGGGTTAAACAATAATCTGCTTTAATGGTGCAAACATACAAATACATCACCGAATCACAAAGCACTCTGCAGAGTAGTCCGGGATCAGGTTCTACCACCGTGTGAGACATGTCTCAGGAACGGCAAGTCAAAAACAAGAGCACCGATCTTCAAAATGATCACAACATTTATACACAGAGTTCACTTCTGAGCGAGCTAGACAGTGAGTTGGCAGTGTTCCATTGGTCGGTTTCCCTTCTGGGCGGGATCCCAGGTAGTAAGTCAGTTTGTTGATTCCATGTTGCTTCTGTGCGCGCGTGTGTGTTTCTGTCCCTCTGCCCTTAGGCAGATCCTCCAATCAATGATTTGGATTCATGACAGAGGACTCTTTGACAGGACACATACTCATTCCCCCTAAACATCTTCAACACACACAAACATCGTATCATGTATCTTTAACAGAAGTTAATTGTTCTTATCGCTTAATGGCTTCCCTGAACTTCCCTTCACCCCAAAGTCAGCTTACTAGGAATGAATACATTTTATTGATAAGCTCAAAAGGACCTTTATCTCATTTACTGCTGGGTGACCCAAGTCTCAAGGCCTCTTTTGGGGTCTGTAGGAGATAAATCATTAATTCTACAAGGCTTCAACTGTCTTGTATCTGAGGCAAATCTCCCTTTGGGCTAATCAATACAGGTTTAGCAATTAGCAGAGGAAGCTAGAGACTCAGGGCCCCTTCCTTGCTGGGAATTGCAAAGCACATGTCAAAGGTCATAAAACCACCCTTTTGACTACACATGAAAAGTGGAAGAAAAGACTATTGCTTTAATTTATTATTACTAAGTAGTGGGACATTGTTTCAGGAATATATGAAAAGCCTCTCTATTATTTAAACAGTAAAAATGTACTTTCAAATTTAACACCCACGAATATATAAGGTGACATTAAAATGAATATACCAGATTGAACTTTCCTGCCATAACACGTTACTTTAATACTTCAAATAGTTCAAATAATACTTCAATTCCCCCTTTTGGTCTCGCCCCACGAGACCAACTCACATAAGACATTTGAAACACAACTACTGTCATTCTTTGCTACTGTGTCTGTCCCCCTACATTAAACCTTTGGGAACAGAACACAACTTTTCATGTCAGTGAAGGAACTATCAGAGTGAGAACCTGAGTGCCAGAAAGCAGCATCCTTGCGTGTTGTTGAATCCTCAGGGCCCCCCCCCACCTCAGCGGAAAAGGCCAACAAGGGCAGCTGATAGGGAGGGGGAGATGCGGCCTTTCCTTCAAAGGTGGAACTTATTAATCTGATCAGAGAGAAGTAGACTCCTCTGCTGCCTCGAGAAGTCTCCCAGCCCGCTGACGCCAGCTTCCGAGTCGTCTGATGTAGGGATGTCCGCGAGGTCCTTCTCCTCCAGTCCGATGATGACAGCTTCCGAGTCGTCTGCTGTAGGGATGTCCTCGTTGACGATAGCCAGGTCCATCCTGATGTCCTCCATGGTCCTAGCCGGTGATTTCCTCGCCGCACTCTGGCTCCAGTAGTACCAGATGTCCCCCTTTGCTCCTCGGCGGACGGCATGAGATGTCCTCTGGGTAACTCTGTAGAGGCCGGAGAACCTGGGGTTGAGCAACGTAGGCATGACGACCTTCAGCCAGACGAACTCCGCTGTGTCGGCCTCCTGCTCCTCGGGTCCCCCTTTTGGCGTCAGCAACCTGTGTGGAGAAATCTGATACCCACCCCTCCAGTCTACGCTCAGGGCTTCTGGGCCCTCAGGTGTTTGACCCACCACTGGTAGGCCGCTTCAGAATTCTAATACTTGGCCTGTGTCAACAAAATAAACCCCAACATCTTCAGGTGAACTAAATAACATATCTCAATAGCTCTGAATTTCTGACAAGCATCTGTGTTATTTTTAAATGAAATCCTTGAGATCCTATTTAAAATCTAAATATAATATGAACTGCTAATGTCTCAGGTAATGGAACACACTAATGTTATGGATTAAAAACAACTAAAATCATGATACTGACAAAGTGAATAATTTCCTGGTGATACTGCTTCTACCTGTCACTGCTTAGATATTATCAAGCTGAAAAAATGAATACAGAAATCCAACATACTGTCATCAAATGTCTTTCTATTATGAATTTAAATTAAATGTACATCCCAATAATGATCTAAACCAAAAAGTCTATGGCTTTTACTTCTTTACCAGGCTAGTTACAAGATGTTGTCTAAATTAAATTCTATCTCATTACATTACTATGTTTTAACTTAGCTGTAATATGTTCTTTCTACATTTCAAACCTGTTACTTTAATACCTGTTGAAATATTACAAAATTGTTTTCATTATCACAGTTCACCTTCTCTGGTATTCTCATTCTGGAATTACCTCTCTCAGTAGTCCCTTGGCCACTGATTCTGCATCTTTGTTACCTGTTATAACTCAATCAATATTAGAAACATGTCAACATTTTTTAGGAAACCTCTCGTTTCCCTTGGAGCTCCAGAATAATGTGTTAGTCTAAAAACATGCTTGGTTAGTTATTGTTTTAGAATCATGCAGTTACACTGATCACATGCCGACATACATTCACACTGTCAGTCAGGGTCAAGTTTGGTCAGCCCCAGAGTCAGTCATTGATAGTGCTTTTCTCAAGTCACACTGTCAGTCAGGGTCAAAGGTCATTTGGTCTCAGTCTTTTTGGCCATGTGTCGTGCTCTGCAGAGACTTTAATATTCTACTAGCTGGAGTTGTACTAGTGACATCATTGTGTTGATGTCAACCAATGCAACAAAGTTTTTCTCGTGTTCGCAGCACCATTTTCTTTAGATGTTTAACAAACAAATTATCAATACACTTTATTAATATACCGCCCCTAGGAAACACAATACCTGACAAATGTTCATGCAAGGCATTCTTAAGTGAACCTGCAGAAAACGGACTTTTGAATTAATCTTCCAAATTAATCAATAATAATAACAATAATCCATTTTATCAAATCCGTTTACCCTTAGAAGTGAACATACCTCATAATGTTACATCAGGATGTTAAACTAAGCTTTGGCCAAATCAATCATTATTATTGTTTCAGATTTAACTGGTGGTTGAACAAACAAAACCTTTTTTTTTTTCTTTTTTTTTTACATCAGGCAAACCACTAACATATTTTCCAATTTCAGCATCAGCCTTGTTACTCTAAAATTACTTCTTAAATAGGAATATTAGAAATTAAACAAATAGTTAATATTCAGAAATGTTCTTAACAAATGGAGAGTAATGCCATCTCTCTATCTAGTGAATAGCCAACATATTTAAAAAATGTCAGATATACAAAAATAAGCCTAAATACTCTTTTACTATTAAAGTCTAAAGCTAGACCTAAACTGAATAGTTTTTTAATGGACAATTTAATCTAGAAACAAAACAAAACTGGACTTGTGTTCTTGTTATGTGTTCTTCAAAATACATTAGTAAATACCTTGTGAAGTATTCACAATATAACTAATCCTCTCTAGGATATGAAATCCATTCATCTTTAACCAGATACTATTTCCGTATTTATTTTTAGTTCATGATAATAATGGTATAACGTCCACACGTTTACCCATAGCTAGGTTCTATGTCAAGATCTATCATGTGTGACATAATAATCAGATGTCTTGTTTGCCAAACAAGGATATTAAACTTTAATCTTTTCAGTATTCCAGACCATCATTAAACAATCAGCCTCCTTTCCTAAACGCTTAAGCATATCGTTCTACACCACCTTCTGGTAAACTCTTGCACAGTTATGCTGTAAAATCATTGCATGATTTCTTCAGAGTCTGAACAGACTGAGACCAGCCTGTCTCTTGATCTTGTCATATTGAGAACAGTCAATGATTCATTGTCCTCTTCAGCTGTAGTCAGTGGCAGGGCCCCCAAAAAGCTAGAACCGGCCCTGGTCAGTGGGCTCCAAGGAAACTCTCTCTGGCATTGGGATGTCCTGAGGGGGAAGGGACCTCTGGATCAATGTGATACAATCAGCAGACACACGTTGTCCTCTGTACAGCAGAAATCCCCAAAAACTGCAGTACCTCTTCACACCACTGTTGCCTTGACAACGGGGCACAGGCAAACTGTCAATACCTCCTCAGAGATGCGTTCTTTGCACAGTCCTTCTGTTTCTGTAATGAGCAACTTTTCACCAACACACTGATTCAGAGTACAACCCAAAGGTGGCGCACAACTATCCAATGCTGCTGTAATCATAGCAAATCAGCTACTAGAGAGAAACTCAATGTAAATCTCTCCCCCAGCGGGTGACAAAACAAAACAGCTGAGTGTCTATATGGTTCAGGAATGCTGAAACATGTGAATGTTAAACCCATTAATGGTAACAGTCTTCCTATTCTTCATTACTTCAGTTCTAAGTTAATAGGCAAAACAAAGACACCTTTCTTAACCACTATAGATTCATCTTTTATCTACTTGCTTATTCTATTCTTTTTCAAATTGTTTATCTAAGTTGTGTGTTACAAGCATGGTTAGATTTGTAACAGAATACAAAACTAACTGTATTCAGCGCTATATATTTAAAACAAGTAATCTGACTACAGTTAATGAATATATTTTTGGAACACTTAAAGGAATTATTACAAAATGTAATCTTCATTATTACTAAAGCTGAAACCTAAATAAATCATCACGGAAACATTTTCTGTCCTTATTACTTAATTGTTTCAATAAAAACTAAAAAGCATTGTGAAAACTCCTCCTTTGAGAACATCTCAACACTTTTATTTCATCTAAGCACAAATTTTTATGACAAACTCGTCCTATTAATCCCAAACGGTCTTTAATGGTATCAATTGTGAACTTTCTTAATATTAATTATAAATGCAACGTATGTTCTCTTTAGAACAAAGACAGGATAGTTGCAGCTGAAACTGGTTAATAGCAATTTTCTGTTAACCTAGATAAGCCTGTTGTTGTCATATCTAGTAAATATATTCGTATCTTATGTTACTCATAAAACAATATGACATTTTCCAGAATAGTAGTAACTCTATATAACCTGTACTCTCTCTACTCTTTCAAACCGTCTCATTTCTCCTGTCTTTCTGTCTCACTGCACCCTGCAGCTGCCTCCGCTCCACCCTCTCACAAATCACCCCTTTGTGAAACTGTGTGAGATGGCTGGAGCAAAACCTCGTGCAGCACCTCTGTCATGCTCAAACATTAACAGATTCCCTCTGACAAATTTACAAAAACCTTCTTTTTACTTTCTACTCCTTCATCATAAACTTAAAAACACCATTGTGGTGAATCGTTTACGTTTTCAGTTTCCTATCTACTTTAAACAACCATCAACTGAGAGTAACTGTATATGATAACAACTCCTAAATAACCTTACAATATATATTTCCTCCAGTGAGTTCGTTATTTCATGTCTAACAAATGTTCCTCTTTCCATGTCGTATTCTAGGTGGAAAAATCCACCTATTGTATTTAATTTGAATAAAACCTTACCCTTAATGTACTTCATATACTCAGTAAATCTCTTTTTACTTTCCCCTAAGGTTACTGTATGTAATATAATTTTTCCTTGAAGTATAATTAAGTACAATCCTTAGTTAATGACAAATACCATAAAATTCACAACGCAATGCAACGGTATCAATCAGTTCACAAAGACTATATTTAACTAGCAGCAAATCATTGTTTCTTATTTATTTCAATATATCTACCACTTCAAATCACTCATTGATCTGTTAATTTTCAATGTATTTCCTTCCAACTTCAGGCATTAGAGAAAAAAGCAAGCAGACACACTCTGGGCTGCTGCTGCTGCTCTCGAGAGGAAAAAGGGGGGGGGGAAGTCTCACAGACAAATACTGACACCCACCTCTCTCCCCCGCTGCAGCTCTCAGCCTTTTTAGGAGAAGGGGGCTTCTTTCAACAATTAACACTTCTGTTATCCTTTTATTCAATTTTTCTGCTTGAACCCACTGTTCTCGTAAGCTCTTAACTCACGCTCCTCTCGTTCAAATTCTCCCTTCATTATGACTTCGTATCTATTCATCTGACTTACTGTCTTTGTTACCAGTAAATATTCACAGACTTCGTATCTATTGATCTGACTTACTGTCTTTGTTACCAGTAAATATTCACAGACTTTGTATCTATTCATCTGACTTACTGTCTTTGTTACCAGTAAATATTCACAGAAAAAATACCCCGTACAGTCTATTCAGCTTTTATTGTCCGATGTTTATTCCAACAAGTTTAGCGAGCCTCTCAGCGCGCTTCAACACCGTCTTTCAACGATGTGACGCTGACATGGAGTCGTAACCCAGGTTTACAGAACTCTTTATCGTGACGTTTGGCTTTATAGATTCAACCCCACAGAACAAAGTATTAATGAGGTCCGATCACTTCAAAATTGGTTTTTGAGGGTTGCGTTACTCTCCTTTGGATTTACTTATAACTCAAATTCGATTTCTATGAACCTAAGAATTATTATTCAGATTTGTTCCTGGATGCCGTCTGAAAACGTGCACTGAACATCCCCCAACGAGTCTTCAGCTCTCTCCTTTCGGAAAAAAGTACGGGGCCTTTCACCTTCGTCTTACATACCTCGTTGATTCACTTTTATTTTATAAAACTTTCCTACCTATCTAAAATATGTATTTGTATATTCCACCGCAACAACTATGACACATGGAATATGTCTCTGACAACTCTAAAATGTAGTTTAGCCAATTACAGACCTTCGATAGAAACAGGCTCGTCTGCTCACCTTTCAATTGTAGGATCCTCGTTTTAGGTGTCAGAGATTATTCTAGGCCTCTTCTCCGGACCATTCGTCCGCTGGCTGCTGATTTTCCTCTCGAAAACCCTACTCATGACGTCACCACGTCATGACGTCATCACGTCGGGGACACCATTTGTTGGGGCAGAATCTCTGCTCCGTGCCGTTCCTATATGAGCGGGTTCTCAAAAGAAGGAAAAATTCAAAGCAACCAGGATAAGGGTTAAACAATAATCTGCTTTAATGGTGCAAACATACAAATACATCACCGAATCACTAAGCACTCTGCAGAGTAGTCCGGGATCAGGTTCTACCCCCGTGTGAGACGCGTCTCAGGAACGGCAAGTCAAAAACAAGAGCGCCGATCTTCAAAATGATCACAACATTTATACACAGAGTTCACTTCTGAGCGAGCTAGACAGTGAGTTGGCAGTGTTCCATTGGTCGGTTTCCCTTCTGGGCGGGATCCCAGGTAGTAAGTCAGTTTGTTGATTCCATGTTGCTTCTGTGCGCGCGCGTGTGTGTGTGTGTTTCTGTCCCTCTGCCCTTAGGCAGATCCCCCAATCAATGATTTGGAGTCATGACAGAGGACTCTTTGACAGGACACATACTCATTCCCCCTAAACATCTTCAACACACACAAACATCGTATCATGTATCTTTAACAGAAGTTAATTGTTCTTATCGCTTAATGGCTTCCCTGAACTTCCCTTCACCCCAAAGTCAGCTTACTAGGAATGAATACATTTTATTGATAAGCTCAAAAGGACCTTTATCTCATTTACTGCTGGGTGACCCAAGTCTCAAGGCCTCTTTTGGGATCTGTAGGAGATAAATCATTAATTCTACAAGGCTTCAACTGTCTTGTATCTGAGGCAAATCTCCCTTTGGGCTAATCAATACGGGTTTTAGCAATTAGCAGAGGAAGCTAGAGACTCAGGGCCCCTTCCTTGCTGGGAACTGCAAAGCACATGTCAAAGGTAATAAAACCACCCTTTTGACTACACATGAAAAGTGGAAGAAAAGACTATTACTTTAATTTATTATTACTAAGTAGTGGGACATTGTTTCAGGAATATATGAAAAGCCTCTCTATTATTTAAACAGTAAAAATGTACTTTCAAATTTAACACCCACGAATATATAAGGTGACATTAAAATGAATATACCAGATTGAACTTTCCTGCCATAACACGTTACTTTAATACTTCAAATAATTCAAATAATACTTCAGTTCATGTGTGAAAAGCTTGATTCACATGTGTATGTTGATCCAAACATACTGAGCACACAGTTCGCTACTTTCAGAACGTTAGGGAACTGCTGTTTTTTGACGTCACTCCAAAACTTCGCTGGCCCGTTAGTGCGCTGCATGTCAATAAGTTCCAGTGTATATTTCCCCTTGTCGATGCAGGGGACCACTTCCTTTGCTCAGTGAAGGGGTCTCTGGCAAAGCCCATCATCACGTCTGTGGGCAGAGCAAGTCCATCCAATCGACTGGCAAAGTTCTCTTTCAACCTCGCAATGAAATCTGTCATCACATCCGTGATTTGTTCCGGAGATGTGATGTGTTTGGGGAGCGTCGGAAAATGCAGCATCCGACCCGTGCTCAAGTCGGTCGCGAAAAGGTCCAGCTTGACTTGGGTCTGCTCCACAAGATCAATGACCGTTTTGTCTCTGTTTACGCTTCAGAGTTGAGAGAGACATGTTTTAGAGTTGCTATCATAGGACCACCGTTACTAGCACCACTAGATGCACTTTCAAAAAACGTGCTGCGTTGTGGTTTGGTGGTTTCTATGCAACGCGGAGTGTTGCGTTCATGGTCTGTACTAGTGTAGGAATTTGGCTACGGGAGGCTGGGCCACTCGGGAGTTGGTTCTGGGCCGCATCTGGCCCGCGGGCCGCCAGTTGAATAGGCCTGACGTAAGCCATGCTACTGATGCTGGACAGTTTTTCAGTGGATGCACAATAAACAGCAACATACACATTAATGTAAATAAACAGCCAAATAATGGATCAACGCTCTCTGTCTAATATGTTCGCTTGCTGTTAGTGTTGTTGCATAGCAACCACCTTGCACTATGTTTTGTGCAGAAGGCAATGGAGGGACTATTTTATTTTGAACATCATTATTTACTAATAAAAACTATTTAAATTAGAGTGTGTATTTTTCTTTCATATTGCCACACTTGGTAACCGTTTTACCGTTTTTTTTTTTTGCCCCTTAGCTGTGATATAATGAGCATATACCACGGCCTGTCGTGAGCTATTGATTAAATATAGCACACCTATTGGATGGGAAATTGCCTTGGGGAGATAAGGTGTGGTCTTTGTTCCCAACTGAAGTTATGGAACTTTATTATTTGTGAGTTTAACAAAGTATGACAAATGGCATCAGTAACAGATGTGATATGAATTTCTATAAAGTTGACTCACATTCTTGGTCATATTTTATATACAGTATGTAATGAGTATAACATGTCCAGTAAGTATAAAGTGTTTCCTAATACTGTGTATTAAACCACTATGGAATATGTATGTGGGCAGACAAAACTGAGTTGTTCTGTGTGTGAAGTAACCTCAAGTCAAGCCGCAGGCACATTTTGATGCAGACCAGTTTGTCAAGACAAAAAAGGGCAAGACTAGGCTGAGAGCAGAGGCTATACCCACCATCTTCGTGCATCGCCCTGTGGTCAAAAAGAGAAGGGCCCCTGCACCACGATTCACCCCGGGACCTGTATCTACAAAGCCCATAGCTCATGATCACAGCTATAGTGTGAAAGGTGAAACAGGTATAATAAGTATGAACTCTTAGTAACAAAAGTCATATTTCTTATTTGTAAGTGGTATATTTTAAATGTTCGAAAATCTACAGTGCCATGTCTTCTACTTACATTAGTCTCAAAGATTGAGGGAAGAAGGGATGAGAAGACTGAGAGAAAGGAAAGTGAGGGTGAAGAAAGAGAGGACATGGCTAGTGAGGAGAGACAGGGAGGGTGGACACCACCCACTCAGCCAGCAGCCAGTCAGCATACGAGGGAACCAGCAGCCAGTCAGCATACGAGGGAACCAGCAGCCAGTCAGCATACGAGGGAACCAGCAGCCAGTCAGCATACGAGGGAACCAGCAGCCAGTCAGCATACGAGGGAACCAGCAGCCAGTCAGTAAGTAAGTAAGTAAGTAAGTAAAAGTTTATTTCTAAAGCACCCCTCCCAGCACGAATGCACAGAGTGCTGTACAAAATATAGCAGTCAAAACAATTAGGCCAATATGGCACTAAGGCATAATAATAACAAAGCATAACATGACAGGAAAATAGAATAAAAACTTAAAAACAATATACAAACATGAAACCAAGTGCAAGAGGACCAGTGATCGACAGTGACAGGACAGTGACGTGATGTACGGCCTAAGACTGCTCAAACGCCTGCTTAAATAAGTGCGTCTTTAGGTGTCCCTTGAACAGGTTGAGGGAGGGAGCCGATCTCAGGACCGGGGTAAGTGCGTTCCAGAGTCTAGGGGCGGCCGCCCCAAACGCCCGGTCCCCCCTGGTCTTTAGTCGGGTCCTGGGCACTGCCAGAAGCCCCTGGTCAGAGGACCTCAGCGAACGAGTGTTTTGGTGTGGTGGAATGAGCTCGCTGATGTAGGCTGGGGCTTGGCCGTTTAGAGCTTCGTATGAGATAATCAGGATCTTGTACTGGATCCTGAAATGAACTGGTAGCCAGTGCAGGGAGGCTATAATGGGGGTGATATGGCAGGATTTTTTAGACCTGGTGATTAAGCGGGCGGCAGCGTTTTGAACCAGCTGCAGACGGTGAACAGAGGCTTTGCTGAGACAGGTGAAAAGTGAATTACAGTAGTCTAACCGGGATGATATGAATGCGTGGACAGCCATTTCAAGCTCTGCATGAGACACAATGGACCTGAGTTTAGCGATGTTGCGGATGTGGAAAAAACAGTTGCGGGTCAGTGAGGAAACATGTTTGTCCATGTTCATAGCCTGGTCGAAGAACACCCCAAGATTTCTGATGTGGGGGTGAACGTTGGTGGTGAGGGGCCCCATTAGGTTTTTTACCTTGGCTGCTAGGGAGTCTGAGGCAATTATAAGTACCTCTGTCTTCGCCGCATTTAGCTGGAGGAAATTTCTCCCCATCCAGCCCTCAATGGCAGCTAGACAGTCCAGTAGGATGTTAATTTTCTGCATGTTTTGCGGAGTGAAGGACACATACAGCTGGATATCATCAGCGTAGCAGTGGTAGGACACACCCTTAAAGCTGCTGATGATAGAGCCAAGGGGGAGCAAATATAAGGCCCAGAGGAGCGGGGCCAAGATGGAACCCTGTGGTACCCCACAGGGTAGGGGAGCAGGGTCAGAAGTGAACGGACCAACGGCCACTGAGAATGACCTTCCTCCGAGATATGAGGAAAACCAATCTAGGGCTCTCCCTGAAATGCCCACCCACTCTCTAAGCCTATCCAGCATGATGCTGTGGTCCACAGTATCAAATGCTGCGCTGAGGTCTAACATGATCAGCACAGCGCATTCACCCGAGTCTGCAGCCATCAGGATGTCGTTAGAGACCCTGAGGAGTGCAGTCTCAGTGGAATGCTTCGTGCGGAAACCAGATTGAAATTTATCTAGGGTGTTAGTGTTGGCCAGAAAAGCGTTGAGCTGGTTCGCAACAACCTTTTCAAGCACTTTGGAGGTGAAAGGCAGCTTAGAAATAGGTCTATAGTTTTTTGGGAGAGAGGGGTCCAGGTTAGGTTTCTTAAGGAGGGGCTCGACAACCGCCTGCTTAAAATATGAAGGGACAGAGCCAGATTCAAGAGAAAAGTTAATGATGGAAACCAAACCGGGGCCAACAGAGTTGATTGCTTCTTTCAGGATGGAGGTGGGGATGACATCTAGTGGACTGGAAGAGCGTTTCATGGAATTAACTATGTCAATGAGATCTTGAAGGGAAATAGGGGCAAAACAGTTCAAAGTTGAATGCCTGGCTGGGCAGGTGGGGAGGGGGGAGAGGAAATGCTGGCTCTCACATCCGCAACCTTGTTTACAAAGAACAAGAGAAAGTCATTACAATCCTCATTTGAGAAAACAGGGATGGGGGGGAGAGGAGAACTAACAATGTTGTTGATGGTCTTAAACAGGATGCTAGGATTGTGCTTACTGGATGTAATGATATCAGAGAAGTAGGCTGCCCTGGCATTTCTAACCATGTTGTTGTATTCAGACATAAGGTCCTTTAGGTAAAGGCGGTGCACCTGGAGATGGGTAGATTTCCAGAGACGCTCTACTTTACGGCATTTTCGTCTAAAATTGTAGATGTTTTCATTTAACCAGGGGGAGTGGTTAACTGCTAACAGCTTTCTAGTAACCATGGGGGCGACCTCGTCTAGAATACTAGAGCAGTGGGTGTTAAAGGAGTTAACCATGAGATCTATGTCGACATGGGAGGGGTTTACTATGTTGCTGTCAAATTTAGAGGCGAATTTATTCGCTGTCAGGATGTTGATAACGCGCGAGCATTTAACTCGCTTCCCCAGAACAACGTCATT
Organism: Notothenia rossii; assembly: GCF_949606895.1. Taxonomy (NCBI): domain Eukaryota; kingdom Metazoa; phylum Chordata; class Actinopteri; order Perciformes; family Nototheniidae; genus Notothenia; species Notothenia rossii. The sequence goes on from NC_136910.1 coordinate 21,102,000, forward strand.
ATCAAACAGTGTGTTAAACAGGACACAATAATGATCAGAGACAGTCAACTCTTCAGTGCAAATCGAATTAATCTTTAAACCAGTAGTAAATACAAGATCAAGCGTATTACCTTTTGCATGGGTGGGACCAGAAACATGTTGCGTAAAGTTAAATGATTCTGTGACATTCAAAAAGTTTACAGCAAAGGAGTCCGAGCTATCGTTGACGTGAACGTTAAAATCCCCAACCATCAAAACTCTATCAAAGCGGATGATGGAAGCTAAAAAATGTCCGAAATCCGTAATAAAATTTGCGTTTCTGCCCGGAGGGCGATAGATCAAAATGCAGTAGAAAGGGTTGGCGCGACCAACTTTGGAGACTGAGACCTCAAAAGTGGAGAAAGTTCCGCAGCTCACTGAACGTGTAGAGAAGCCGTCCCTGTTTATTATGGCAAGGCCCCCGCCTCGGCCTGTTGTTCGCGGGACACAGGAGTAAGAGCAGTCCGGGGGACATAGTTCGTTGAGAGCAGCAAATTCCTCGGTCTTCTGCCACGTCTCCGTGATGAACAGAAAGTCCAAGTCCTTAGATGTGAAGAGATCATTCAGAGCGAACGATTTGTTAGCGATTGAACGGGCATTCAACAGACCCACGCTGATGTTATCGGAGCCGGCCCTCCCGATGGTGGAAGCCCGAGGTAGAGAACGCAGACACCCAGGCACTGAAGCCACACTGGAGAACACTGCGCGTCTTCTTACCGGGACGAAAGCCGGGAGCTGCATCGAGGAGGCAGGTAGAATTGGACGGAGACAGGACGGTCTCACAGTACAGCCAGCCGCCGTGGATACGGCGAGGAGTGCAGACCAGGGACGATCACAGGTAAGATTTCTCAGTCTCACCGAAACGCCCGCTCGTCTACCCCGTCTTCGCGTACGCTTCGTCCGGGTGCAGCCAGGGCAGGGAGCCCAGACAGCCCGAGGCAGATGTTGGCGTAGGGCGCCATGAGCGCTCCAGAAATCATAGTGGTGTTGCATGGGGGATAACGCTGAGAAACCGATATCCAGCAGAGTCTGACGAGCATAAACTCTAGCCGATTTGGCACTTTTTAGAAAGGACGTTACAAACAAAACCACGAAAAACAGAAGAGGTAGGAAGCGAAAATGACGAGCTGCCAACACAGGCGCGGCCATCTTGCCTAAGCAGCTTTGTGGGTGTCTCCATGTCAGCATACGAGGGAACCAGCAGCCAGTCAGCATACGAGGGAACCAGCAGCCAGTCAGCATACGAGGGAACCAGCAGCCAGTCAGCATACGAGGGAACCAGCAGCCAGTCAAACAGATCTATTAAAAAAATTAAAAAGAAAATTAAAGAGCCAAGAAGGAATCACCAAAAAAGCAAAGGCTGCACTAAGAAAAGTCAGGAAGGAAAATGCAGCTCTCAAGAAAACAATGACAATTAGGGACAACAAATATAAGAAAACGTTTTCAAAAGACCAACTTAAGGCATTAGGCAGACTCACCAGAAAGGGGATGAAATAGAGCAATGAGACAATTAAGAAGGCTTTAAAAATTTGCTTTGCGTGCGGACCAACCGGTTACAAAACTCTGCAGGAATTGCAGATTCCCCTTCCAGGAATAAGGACACTGCAAAGAAGGATGCAATGTGTTAAGTTTGAGCCTGGTGTGTAACAGCTAACATCACTGCCCCTCCACCCGTAACATCACTGCCCCTCCACCTGCCAACATCACTGCCCTCCACCTGCCAGCACCCAGCCAGAGGAGCGCAAACAACAAAAACCTTGGTGGCTCTCTACTCATGTTGTTACAGTTGTCTTGGTTGCAGCTCTCAATTTTTTTTTTTGCAGTTTCCACATCTTTAGAAAATATGAAATAAATGAAGTGAAATCAACCTCTTCTCTGGAGAACAAACTTTGATTTCTCTGTCTTGTGAGTTTGCAGTCTTGCAGTTTTGCTCCTCCACCTGTAACATCACTGCCCTTCCACCTGCCATACAGTAGGTTACTAACAAGATTACTTATATAATACAGTGATAGAATACATGTTTAGTATGCTTACTTATATAAAACAGTAGTATTAAAGTTACCTTGTGTTTCACTCTCACTTAAGTCCCTCTCCCTTTGCCATCAATCCAAAATCAGCTGAGCTGCAACATTATACAGACAGGTAATAATCAACATAATCACAAGGACACAATATGGCTCTGCTAAAAACACTCACTCTTACACGCACCAAAGTTATATTTATCTAATATTTAACTCCCTCCACCCCCGCATACAATCCCGTTTAGAAGCCCCTCTTCTCTAATTCAACAACGTTGGACGAAATGACATTAAGAGAACGGAATTTACAATTAAAAGGCTGTTCAACGTGTGTTGCTAACTTGATCCGGTATCCTAGCTTTATCTGTTATCTGTAAACGTTCCCTAAATCTACTAATTTAGGGATAATCCACTGACATCCTTTAATACACATGTTAATTTGAATCAGATGTAGCCTACTGATAATATCCGCAATATAAATCTTTAAACTTCTTCTTACCTTTAAAAGTCTGTCACGAACGGTCTATTATGCTGCAACTCTACTGCGCTGCTAGCCTTGGCGCTAACTTCCGGGGAACGATTGAGAGGCTCCACGATCCGCCATTGCTGTAAAAAAGTGGTCCATTGGAGTGAACGGAGATGACATAACTCTCAGTCTATACGGCGCTGGGGTGGGGGAGCCGGGGGCTCGGATCCTTGTCACCTTTTTCATACCTGATGAGTTTGCATCCCTGTATGTTAAAAAGCCTCAGTCACCTTAATTCATGTAATAAAAACATCTCAGGTCAGTAACACTCAAAGCTAAATGTGCAATACCATGTTCAGCTATGTTACTATTTATAATGTTATTGTTGTTACATCAGAAGATGTACATATTGAAATGATTTCTTAACTTACAGTAGGCTATTTTTTACAATGTGTGTTGGAAGGATTTATTAAATTACAATGAATATTGTCATTGTTGAAGGCTTTTAGAGAAGGGTGAACTATAAGCCTGAATTACATAACATTTTATACCTAAAAACATAAAAGCCACAATAAATAAATCACAATTATTGTAGTTATTTTTACCTCCTGTATTGCTTTAAACCCACCAGCTTTTATGGTGTTTTTACGTCACTAACTGTAAGCTTGTCACATACAGTCTATGGTCACTCATAGTAACATCCAGTTAATTTAGCTGCTGGAGAAGAAAGATCAGGGGGGGGGAGAGCTGTGGTTGATGGGCCATTAGTTGTGAAAATACACAGCTGAGAGCTGCCGTTTCATTCAGACTGTTTAAAAAATGGTAACAACGGACTATTTTTCTTAGCGGATGCATGTCAATTTAAATCAATACATACAACTATTTTTTAAATCAATAAAAACATTTTCTAAATCCAATGAACAACAAAAATAAAATAAGCTACATTAATTTTTATTGGCTATGGTAGTTATTGGTTATGTTCACATACTTATTTGATTATTAAAATGTAAACCGATCTTTTTCATATGGGCGTTTTAGAGTTGTGCCCCCTAGATCAGGTCTCTAGTAATTGTGTGCTCAAAGTGCACCAGATTGAAGCATTTTACATACCCCCGGACCCCCCTAAAGGATGTGACGTCCACCCCCCAATTCAAACATGTTCATACAATACTGAATACATTTGAAGCCATTTTTACGTCTATTACCTATGTCAATAAGTTTCTGCAGTGTATTTGTCTTTTGTAGAAATCTTTCATTTATTCTTTACACATAAGATGTCGCCTAAAATCTCACCTAGGGCAGCAAATTGTCTAGAACCGGCCCTGGTACTAGGCCTCAAGAGCCTTCCTTGTGCTGACACTTAGAAACAAATTGGCGGGGCGCACTTCGCACGCACTAAAAAATTCCACGCGCTCCGCGCTCACATTATGCTGGGCCCACGTGCCTTAGCACCGCTGCCATGACTCCATCCTAGGGGAAACACTGATAAACCTGTTAATGTACGCATTCAAACACTTTTTCTTTTACCAGCTGTATTCACCTTGCAGGTGCAGCTATGTGGCTTTGATCCTGGATAAAGTGTTTAAGTCATGGATGTTTAAAGTTTAACGTCTTCATATTTGTCTAATATTATAGTTGACTTTTCATTCAGGAAGTATGACGCGCTGCGCTGTCAGTACGCTTGTCCATGTTTGTGATTGGTCGAATGCTCCAAATACCACCCCTTTCATGTGAACGCGCACCTAACTAGATAGGGCACAGCTGGCTTGAGCGATCCACTTGATAACCCGTGTCGTAGGACCGTCAGGTGGGTCGCGAAATACAAAATAAAAAAATTAAATTTTCTTTTTTTTCACACTGTTGGAATATCAAAACAACGGCCCGCCCGGGGTGCAAAACGCATCAATGAAAGCGACCCTCTACCACACAAAACAACACCTGTAAATAACCCAATTTGTGTTCTTTGACATTGAAAAGGATATTGCATTGTGTTTGTTACTTTCGTTGCAGTCTTAAGTGTAATTTGGCATGCTTTTATTTTTAAGGCGGGTGTACGCTGTTGATAGTTGTTGTTGCTATGGAAACAAGAAACCTTTCACAACGGGCGGAACTTGTCATAAAGTCCCCGATAATAAAGCCCACCCATTTAGAGGGAAGATATGATTGGTCAATTGTACTGTCATTTGACATTACTCTCTCGTTCAGTTACTATAGCTGGCCCTCTGTGAATTCATAGCTGAACGTCCAACAGCTCCTGTCTTCACCTCGCAGAGACGAGCTGAATAGGCAGATTCAAAGGATTTATTTCTTTGGAAATCTTATTTTAAATACAATTTAATCAAGTTATTTTTGGTAAAACTAATGACAAATATTACTAAAAACATATTTAAAAAATATATATAAAGAAAAATATAATTTGTTTCAATGTTTTTAAATATTATTTTGTAGAATATCTTAGGCCCTCAGAGACAGGCTCGCCACTGGTAAAACATCTCTCATACACACATGTGAAACGCTCTCACAGACACACACAACAGCGTTGCAGTCGGGAAGAAAAGCAATGTGGAGCGAGAGAGAGAGAGCGAGAGAGCAAGAGAGAGAGCAAACCTTTATCTATTTAATAAAGTTGTAAAAAATAAAGTAAGAAATCATTCCAATGTGTACTATAGGACAGTAAAAAGTTTAAAAGGGGAGGGATTAGTAAAATATGCATAAATAAAAAGAAAGAATGCTAACTAGGTAACATACGATAAGAATAAACAAGTTTAAATTATTTGTTGTGATCATATTCTAAAGATGTTTGGATTATTGAAAAGTATACAGCTCCCTTTCATCTGAGTGTTGAGAGCTGTATCCATAAATTCATGTTGTGCTCAAAGTAGGGCTGCTCGATTATGGCAAAAATCATAATCTCGATTATTTGGGTCAATAATTGATATCACGATTATTAAAAACGATTAATCATTTACTTTGAAAACATCAATTTATTGAAGAAAATAATTTGAAAAGTATGTTTTTAACAGTTGATTACCCTGAACTTTAAGTATATTTCAACTGAAAAACCTATTTAAAAAAAATAAAAATCGTAATTGCGATTTAAAATACGATTAATTGAGCAGTCCTAGCTCAAAGTGCACCAGATTGATGCATTTGACTTCAACATCTTCCTGGGGGTGCATGCCCCCAGACCCCCCGAGAGGATATGACGTCCACCACCAAATAAAGCAGGTTAAAATAATTGCATACATTTTATTTAAGTAAACACTGAAAACGGGTCCCACAGACCCAAACAGCACACAAAGGTTAAGGGTAGCATATAATAATGTTAAAATGTGCTAAATATATACACTGCAAAAGACAAAAAAGAGCTCACGACTTGTTTTATTTTTTGAAAGTAGCTCTCATCCTAAAAAAGGTTGGAGACCCCTGTTATAGAACGATACATTTTCACAATTTTAAACTTGGCCTACTATTTTATTGGAGCGATGAGGAACAGGTGGGGCTTGAAAAGGCCCACCTGTTCAAAGTGGGGAATGACAGAAAAAGTTTGAGAACCACTGGATTAGGCTAACTCAAACATATCCAGGTTAGGTTGAACCAGCTTCGTAGTACAGGCCCCAGGACTTTAAATTCAACGTATATATTTTCCGGTTTTTTACACTAGGTCTGCGTCAGAGATATGCAGCAGAGCAGCATCAGAATTACAGGTCTGAAATATACGTTGAGCTTCCTGTCTGTGGGAGGAACTCAGGCAGGGTGGTTACACAGGGTGGTTACACCGAGGTTGGAGGAAGTTCAGAGAAGGCCTCAGCTTATGAAAAACAGTTCACCTTTTAGTTTGTTAACTACTACTTAAGATGTCAATGATGACGATTAAACATATACAAGTATAGCTTGTGACATGTGTGTGGTAGGCTACATGATCAAATGTGTGTGCGTTAAACATGCTTAGGGAAAATGTGTGTGTGTTCATTGCAGTGGCTATATATGCTGTATGATTGTTGCTACTGTGAGGGGGCATTTCCGCGATTGGCTGCTGTGGCAGCAGGTGATGTACTTCCCATTATTGTTTGTTTGTTTGTTTGTTTGTTGCAACAACTAAATAATAATTACTGATCAGCTAGGTCTGTGTTTGTGTTTTATTGATTCCTCTCTGTTTCATTCTTTCCTGTTTTGTTATGCTGGACCGCCACAACAAACTAATGATAACATTGTCTTTTTATCATTCATCAAAGATAACAGAAAAACATGCATTATGTAGGCTACTATGGAGGGGACTCTGACAGAGGATTACTCACAAAGTACACAGTAAAAGTACTTCATTTCATTTCTGGTAGTGTAGCACCCATAAGGTTGAAGTCGTCTACCTGTACATGCATGTTTATACCACAAAGGGGCAGATCACCTGATGGTTCATCATTGTTTTATGCTGGAGATGAGCAGAAGAAGTATATCTGTGTGTTGTGCTTTGAGATCGTTTGAGATGCTGACATCTTGCACATGTGCCTTGTGGAAGTTAATAAATGAACGTTTTCAACACCTATAATACCCTTGCGGTCTGAGTGGTGTAACAGTAGCAGTCAAATTAGTACCGAGTCCAACAGTGTCAGTTTTATTAAGAATTTGTGGACAAAAATATTTGTATCACTCATTGAATGCAAGGAAAAAAATGAAAAGCAGCTGATTTGAAAAAACAAACTCGAGAGTAGGCTTGGGCGGTATGACGGTATTACGGTATACCAGGGTATTTCGAAATCCCGTCGGTATGATTTTCAATACCGTGACGTCACAGACTGTGCGCCAAATCACAGATGCGTTTCATTCTATTACACTGACACGGAGTTTTGACAGGGACGACATTGGTTGTAATGCACAGCACGCGCCAGCAGAGGGCAGGGGAGGGCAGTCCGTCTTTCCCGCTCTCAGAGCTCAGCACAGAGCTGAGTTGAGCAAGATGGCGTTTGCATTTGCCGGCCCCGAACTCGGACAACTAGTAAAAAAGAAAAATGCCTCTGCGCCTGTTTGGGACTATTTTGGGTTTACTCGTCGCCAGTGACTTCATCCAGCACAACGAGAGACAGAGGCACTTCTTTGGGAATGTTTAAGACGGGGTGAGTGAGTGTTGACCATTTTTAATCCTATGCAACTGGTTGATGGTTTTGTAGTCGAGGTCGGACGGTTTTAAAAACGAAAGCATTTACGTGCTAAACATTCACGCGAGTAATCCAATGAATCAAATGGAAATAAGGTTTTTAACACATGCACGGAATAATATTGCCAAATTAGTTAGTGAATATAGCAAACTTTATTCAATAAGTCAAGTATTTACTCCCGGAAAATCTTTATGTATGATGATATATTGTTAACTTAGCTCACAATGGAAACAACGTCGGACATCTACAAACGCGTCCTGTATCCGATCTCAAAATGTGCCATTTGCACAATGTGTCATGTATGCAGCCCTTGTTTTGCACTTGCGCGCACGTCGCGGCACTTTGCGAGCGTCTACCGGCTCGGGCTGCATTTTACACCGAACATATAATATGCCGTTCGAAAAATCTATTTGCCGCCGAACGCCACCTCGCTCAAGTCGACCCAAGTCATACCGTCATATACCGTATACCACGGTATGATGTCAGCAAGGTATGACGGTATGAAACAAATGATACCGCCCAAGCCTACTCGAGAGGTCGGCTGAGCTGACCGCAGTGCAGAATCGCTGTATATTTGAAATCTCCTAACAATGTTGTCCATTTTAGAAATAGGCCTATTATATTTACAGCCCTTAATAACATTCATTTTCTGGGCTCAAAGTGTGTCTTGGCCGTTTTCATTGTGATCGCTAAATTCCCCTTGTTTATAATAATCACAGTTCCTTCAACAGGATACTGTAGTGATTCAAAGTGTGATTTTAGCATAGCCTACGATTTCAAAACAAAAGCACTCGTACTATGAGTGCTTTTGTTTGAAATCAATATCGTGAGTTTTGTCTGCGCTCTTATTTTGTAAGGTAACTTCCGGTAGCAGAATATGAAAAAACTGTAGTTTTTTTGTTTCTGTTTTCTAGTGATTTTATTTTTTGTTTTGAGAAGTAGAAAATGAAAATCATCCAGTTTTTTAAGTTTAGTAAATCCCTTTTTGACCATGATAAAGAAAAACGCCTTGTATTTCAATTTTGGTTTTCAATTTTAAAACGAAAATCTAATTTTTTATTTTTTGAATTTCCATTTGTGAAAAGAAAATCCAATGACCAAAACATACACTGACCGTGAAGTAACACTGATCCCATCAAGACACAAAACACTTTAGATGTAACCCTTTTCAGAAGCACCAGGAACAGGCAGTTTTATCCCGCAGCCTGTCAATAATACAACTGTATATATTTGTATTCCACAGTTTGCAGTATTTGTTCTACTGTACAGTATTTAAATGTACATTATGTTTTATTTTATTCTGTCCAACATGTTCACAGCTTACCTACTTCTGCATTTGACTTGCTGTTTTGCATCACTTGCACGATGATTGCACTTTTTTATGTCCTTATTTATTTATGTCTTACCTATATTGTATGCTACACTGTTGGTGGAGCCAAGATGAATGTTGTTTGTTCACATGATCTTTTCATGAGTGAAAATAAGATTCCAATTTATGATGAAGTTGAGCAGTTTTGATATATTCCATGCAACAAATCATGACAGACAGTAACTCAAATTGCCCAAAATCAGTTTTGTTAAATGTTACAGGGACTGTGATAAAGGTGACACTGTTCTGATTGCACTAAAACACGTTTCTTTACCCTTATTCTGATGTTTGATTTCAAATTGTGCAAAAACAACACAACATCAACACAACATCAACACAGGCTGGTAGTCCCCTGTGTGGTTCTCCCATGCCGTCATGCTTCTATAATAAGAAGCCTCCTATAGAACACCCATGTGTAGGGGATGTGGGCACGCGACAACTCCTCACGTGTGTCACTTGTGACGAATACTTCTACAGGGGTCCTAATCCTCAGTTCCTACAGCAGCCACGTGAGCCTCTCACACAGTATCAGGTTGGTCACACTCACTGGTCTGTAAATCATCTGTGTGAAGGTCAACACAGATGGAGACTCTAGCAGCATTAAAGGAGCTTTAACTTATCTGTTATATTCTTATACAGTACGTGTGGAACGAGAGAGTGCAGAGTTGATATTTAGCAGCCTATACTTACACTTTGGCCCTCCTATATGAGATGGTATAAATGTAGTGACACAGAAATATCATAGTGATGGGTATTATCTAGAGATGTCCCGATCCGATCACGTGATCGGGGAATCGGAGCCGATCACGTGATTTTGAAAAGATCGGAATCGGGAGAAAAAAATCGGGGATCGAGAATTTCTCTTTATTTTTTTGATATAAAATATTTTGTTATTATTATTTAATGTTACAAAACAAAAATGACCATGTTCACGTCTTAAAGTTATCCTGAGGCCTTAGTTTTGGTTTAAAATTACAAAACATCATGTATGTGTTGCTTCTTTTGGGCTTGTTTTCATAGACCTGGTTGCTTATTTCTCTCAAATCTGGCAACAGAGTGGGCAGGGCGCAGTGTCTAATAGTAGCAGTAAGCCAACGAGAGGCTACGTTCAGCTGGTGACTCGGGAGTCGGGACAGAGAATATGTCAGGACTTTGAAAGTATTATAAAATTGAAAGCGAAGGCAGTGTAACAGCCAGATGCAATGTTTGCAAGGCGGAGGTTCCGCGTGGTGGAAAGAACAGAGCTACGTTCAACACGACCAATCTAATACGCCACCTGAGAAACAAACACCAACAACAACACGGCGAGTACACAGCGGCCACTCAAGTAACGGCATTGAAACAACCGACACTTTCAGAGACTTTTAAAAGGAAAGAGAAACTGCCCCAGAACAGTGTAAAGGCCAAAAAAATAACAGCCAAGATAGCTGAATTCATCAGTTCAGTTGAATTATACTTAAAGTTCAGGGTAATCAACTGTTAAAAACATACCGTTACATTTTTCTTCAATAAATGGATGTTTTCAAAGTAAATGGATAATCGTTTTTAATAATCGTGATATCAATTATTGACCCAAATAATCGAGATTATGGTTTTTGCCATAATCGAGCAGCCCTAGACTGTATATATAAAGGTATTCAATCAATCAATCAATGTTTATTTATATAGCCCAATATCACAAATGTTACATTTGTCTCAGTGGACTTCACAGTTTGTACAGAATATCAGTATGGCAATACGACACCCTCTGTCCTTAGACCCTCTGTCCTTAGACCCTCACATCGTACAAGGAAAAACTTCCAGAGAATTCTCACACTATCAATGGCGGTTCTAGACCAATTTGACTGGGGGGTCCAGGCTGGGGCCAGTATTTTTTGCTGAGGGGGGCACAATAAATGCAGGACGAAAAAGACAAAGACAGTACGAAGTAATTGAGCATAAGAAAACAATGCAATACAGTTATTGGTATTTGTTTCATTACACATATTTATGTCAGATACTTATAGTTACAGCTTTTACGCTGTAAGGGGGTCTCCAATCTTTTTTAAGATGAGCTACTTTAAAAAAATTAAACAAGTCGTGAGCTACTTTTACTCCTCTTTTTTGCAATGTGTATATTTAGTATACATTTTAACATTATTATATGCTCACCTTTAACCTTTGTGTGCTGTTTGGGTCTGTGGGACCCGTTTTCAGTGTTTACTAAAAGAAAATGTATGCAATTTAATTATTTTAAACTGCTTTATTTGGGGGGTGGACCTCACATCCTCTAGGGAGTCCGGGTGCATGCATTTCTTTTTAAATGTTGAAGTTAAAAGCATCAATCTGGTGCACTTTAAGCCAGCGTTTCCGCTAGGGGGGCGTCTTGCCGTCATTTGACGCCCTTATTTAGCTCGGGACGCCCTGAACTTGAGCCGAGGGCGTCCAAAAATATTAATAATTCGAGAGAAGATCGAGAGTTTTTATCGCTTGAAATAACGAAAAGGAAAAAGGACAAGGACATCCCTCTGTTGGAGGGGCAAAGGAGTCTGGTGGGATTATTTTCGGATTATTGAAGATCGTTTCTCCGACATCGGCAGTGCCTGCTAGAGGACAACAGGAAACGTGCGCGATAGGGACGCGATGAGTGGTGCTAGTGGAGCACGCGCGTGAGCTGTGAGCACCAGAGCCTCGCAGCGGCGAAACTGAGGCTCCGTGGTAAACTGTGGTAACATGAAGAGCCGTTTGGGAGCCGAAACAGCCGGCGCTTTCAGAGAGCCGAGCCAAATGATCCGGCTCACTAACGTAAAAAAGAAAGTGTCTATAAGGGACGGCTCCAGTCAAAATTCAAGCACCCCTCAGCTCTGGTCTGGCGGAAACACTTAAGCACAACATGAATGTATGGATAAAGCTCTCAACACTCATATGAAAGGGAGCTGTATACTTTTCAATAATCCAAATATCTTTAGAATATGATCACAACCAATAACAAATCATTTAAACTTATTTATTCTTATCTTATGTTACCTATAGTTAGCATTCTTTCTTTTTATTTATGCATATTTTACTAATGACTCCCCTTTTAAACAGTTTTTTTTTTTTTTTACTGTCTTATAGTACACATTGGAATGATTTCTTACTTTATTTTTTACAACTATATCAAATAGATAAAGGTGTGCTCTCTATCTATCTCTCTCGCTCTCTCTCTCTCGCTCTGTCTCACTCGCTCACAGAGGCTGTGTGCTGCTCCGTGGCGATGACGGCTTGAGTTAAACATATTTGTAAAGTGGGGGAAACAGGATTTCGACATGTCCCCCCTGTCCCCAGTGGAAATTACGCGGAGAACCCTGCTCTAATGGGTCCCACTAGAATGACAAATATCGTTAGTTCCGCCTATTCCGTCAGCCAACGAACAGTTTAATCATAAACCTTTTATTTATTTATTTTCATTTTCAGGGGGCCCACAGGGGGGTCCAAAGTCAGTGTTAGGGGGGCACCCCCCCCTAGAACCGCCCCTGCACACTATTAATCAAACTTCCCTTCGTACATTTATGAGTTTTTAGTGGTTTTTAGCCACATAAAGACGAGTTTTGTGTGTCACATAAGCCATTATGAGTTTCCATAAAGCCAATATTACAGGACAACAATAAGTTAAGGTAGCACTCATTATGACACACATAGTCTAATCTTCAGTCAAGAAATAGCAGCTGTTGCACGTTGTCATGGAATAAATAGAGAACTTCCAAATGGAAACCAACAACCATTTCAGTACTTATTCGAAATATTCAACAAAACAAAAATGTAAGCAGAAGCAGCATTAATAGCAGAAATATTTAAGTGTCAACAACACAAGCACAAACAAACCTGTAGACACTCAGGAGTCGCACAGAGTATTCATAAGTGCACATACTGAACATTAAAGAGGCAAGACATAAACATAGACATATTAGCACCTTACCTTGTTGAAGAGAAGTCTGGAAAGAGTTATGCTAGTTAGTTAGCATCCACAGCACCAGCCTCACATCATACTGTAGGCCGACAGGTGCTGCGAGCAGCAGCCTAAGAAGAGGTGCTGTTGACGGGCAGAGGAGCGGGCTTGCTGCGGGTGTAAACGGCATTTCTCCTTAAAATTGTCACACTAATAACGACTTTTTTATAAAATGACGCACTTGAACCAGAACGTATGCGGACCACACAGGCCTGCGGGGCACGAGCAGTTTAAATATCCCGCCTTATAAGTAAGGGTGCGTTTGATTTACACCGCAACGACAGCTAGATGTCAGCGTGGAAGTTTAACGTCAACAGCCGATTTAAGAAGAATGCATGAATGGAGTGGTTGCTTTCAAGAGGGATATTCCTCAATCATGGTTATTGGAGTCTTACTGTCGCTTTCATAAGATGCAAAATATATATTATTAATATAATAGCCTTTTTTGTAAACTTCCATACATCTGTGTTCTTTTCTCTTATATAGTTATCCTTCCAATCAAAGTATTGGTTGAATTTCATTAAATTTCAATTTAATAAGTTTATATATCTTATTATATTGTTGGCTGATTTTAAGAAAATAAATTCAATTAAACCCATATTTTACTTTTTTAAAATCTCATTAAGATTAAAAAAAAACTTTGTTCACATGAGTGTTTTTTGTAATTCTAACGTTTTCAGGGACAAATTACACAGACCGATTTAAGAGCAATTACAACATTTTATTTCCCAATCTTTAGTTTAGCAAATCCAGAGTTCATGTTGCCACCATGGATGTAACGAAAGATTAACTGTCAACTATCCAACTATGCAAATGTTGTTTTAAATACAGTATGTGGTGAGTATTAAGGCCACATGTCATGCTTTTCCGGTTATTACCCGTCCCCTGGTGTGTTATGAAGGTTTTTGTGCATGTAAACGGTGTGCAGAGTCGAAACCCTCAAAGTACACCCTGTAGCGAGTAAAACTCTAAAACAGAAAATACCTCGCCAAAACGCCTCGTTGGTGAAACGTCATCATGACGTCATCTTCATTTGATTCTTCCGGGTACGGGTCATGGATGTATAATAAGAACTGGATACAGCGTGGGAGGCGGGGCCTCATTCATTCCTTTGAGAGTTGCTAGGCGCATGATGATAAAATGGCCCAACTTTTGAGAGCGAAACGTCACAGATTACCCGGCATGCCTGAGAAGTACCCGTATGTGCGCTCATAGCGCATGCGCAACTTTAACCAAAATGCTCGTTCACATTAAGCACGTCCATTTGCGTACACGTAACAGCACCGCACGTTCATAACAGCATGGTAATGGCTTGTTTGGTCTTGTTGTTTGGCTTGGTCTTGACAAGGCGGCAGTTAGCAGCTAGCGGCTAGCTAGTAATTATGCTAATGTACACATCAATCGTTATGTACTTATATTTCGCTGTAACAGGATCTAGTGATATCCAAGCAACAGAGCTTCATTTAGCATGAAATAATTATTGCACTGTGTATATATATATTAATATATATATTTATATATTAATATATATATATATATATTGTGGTGATTGACATTATTCACCCACGGAACTATGGGTTGGGGTATTGTTCCGCATGGACATTAGTGAGTTGACCGGACTTCCTGTTTCCCCCGGTCTTATCTTCCCGGGCTGAAAGCTGTTTACATGTTGTTCTGATGTTAAATAAAAGTCTAGCTTGTACCTTCGATACCCCGCCTCCGACTCCCGTCTCTCGGCACTACATTGGTGACCCCGACATAAGTCTCGTAGAAGGATCCGAGACTGAACCGAGCATGGCAAATAACGCCGTTTTTTTCAAACTGCCGGAGTTTTGGGATACATCTGCGGCTGCATGGTTCGCACAGGCGGAGGCTCAGTTCGCCCTCCGCGGGGTAACTGATGACGCATCACGCTATTTCCACGTCGTTTCGGCACTGGGAAGCTCCACTGCGACCCGGACGGTGGGCTTTATTACATCTCCCCCTGCCCAGGATAAATATGCAGCGTTCAAGGCTTTCCTGCTAAAGACTTTCGAGCTGTCTCGGTCGGAACGGGCCCGACGCCTGCTCGCTATTCATAGCCTGGGAGACAGCAAGCCTTCTGACCACATGGAAATGATGCTCAACCTGCTAGGTACGGAAGAACCCAATTTTTTGTTCATAGAACTGTTTCTTCGGCACATGCCGCCGCATGTTCAGACAGCGCTCGCTAACACGGCTATTACTGAGCCACGCGCTTTAGCCGAAGAAGCTGACCGGTTCTTCCTGGCCACCCAGCGTTTTACCCCTGAGGTGCTGGCCCCGACACGCAGCGGCTCCTTCCCTGGTAGAGGCATGCCACCTAGCAGAAGCTCCAGGGCCGACGTCAGCGACTCCAGCCCTGGCCTGTGTCAGTACCATGCACGCTATGGGGCGAAAGCGAGGATGTGCCGTCCCCCCTGCACCTACAAGGAAACAGGAAACGCCAAGGCCTGCGCTCGGTAGTGGCCGCGAGCGTGGGCACATCCAACCGGCTCCTGTTCATCAGCGACACCCTCTCTGGTCGCAGACTCCTTTGTGACACAGGAGCCCAGCGGAGCGTCCTGCCGGCTACGGTGGAGGACGCCGCCGGTGGGGGCCACGGCCCACCTTTGACGTCCGCTAACGACACCCCTATCCGCACCTATGGCACAAAGACAGTGGACCTGTGTTTCGAGGGTCAGCGGTTTAAGTGGGATTTCATCACGGCTGACATCTCCTTCGCCCTCCTTGGCGCAGACTTCCTGTGCGCTCACGGACTGCTGGTGGACGTCAAGAACAGCCGCCTGGTGGACGCACTGACGTTTGCCTCGTTCACATGTACCCGCGGCGAGGCGTCATTCAGCGGGCTCTCCAGCTCACTCTCACAGGGTGACAAGTTCCAGCACCTTCTCAGTGAGTTTCCCGACTTGACGCAGCCCACCTTTTCCGCTGCCACTACCAAACACAGGGTAGAGCACCACATTGACACTGAAGGCCCCCCAGTCTATGCTAGGGCCCGGCGGCTCAACCCTGACATGCTGTCGGTCGCCAAGTCGGAGTTCGACAGCATGGAGCGTCTGGGCATCATCCGCCGCTCGGACAGCCCTTGGGCTTCGCCACTCCACATGGTCCCTAAATCAGCCGGTGGCTGGCGACCGTGTGGTGACTACCGCCGCCTTAATGACGCCACTACGCCAGACCGCTACCCGGTCCCTCACATCCAGGACTTCTCTTCACACCTGGCGGGCAAGCTGGTTTTCTCCAAGGTGGATCTGGTGCGGGGCTACCATCAGGTTCCGGTGCACCCCTCAGACGTCCCCAAAACTGCGGTGATTACGCCGTTCGGGCTTTTCGAGTTCCTGCGTATGCCGTTTGGACTTAAGAACGCAGCTCAGTCCTTTCAGCGGCTGATGGATTCGGCGCTCAGAGACATGCCATTCATTTTCGTCTATTTAGACGACATCCTTGTCGCCAGCTCCTCCTCTGAAGAGCACCAGGCACATCTCCGTGTCCTTTTTGCGAGGCTCAGCCAACACGGCCTGATTATCAACCCGGCAAAGTGTCAGTTCGGGTTGTCCTCCATCCACTTCCTCGGGCATCTCATCAGCAAAGATGGAGCAGCCCCCCTCCCATCGAAAGTGGAGGCCGTGTCCGCCTTTCCACGACCGTCTACAGCTCGGGCGCTCCGAGAGTTCCTCGGGATGGTGACGTTTTATCACCGGTTCATCCGCCGGGCGGCCCACACCATGCGCCCGCTGTACGAGGCCCTCAAGGACAAGTCCCCCGGCCAGGCCATAGACTGGACGGCTGAAAGGGAAGCCGCTTTCGATGCCACCAAAGCCGCCCTGAGCGAAGCCGCCATGTTGGCTCACCCGTCACACAGGGCCCCCATCGCTATCACCACCGACGCGTCTGACTACGCTGTGGGCGCGGTGCATGAACAATGGGTCAACGGCGCCTGGCAACCGCTTGCCTTTTTCAGCCGCCAGTTGACTCCCAGGGAGCGCAAGTACAGCGCTTTCGACAGGGAACTCCTTGGTCTCTATTTGGCTGTTCGCCACTTCCGTTTCCTGCTGGAAGGCCGGGAGTTTGCGGCGTTCGTGGATCACAAGCCACTTACTTTCTGCATGTCCAAGGTGGCCGAGCCGTGGTCCGCCCGACAGCAACGCCAGCTTTCGTACATCTCCGAGTACACCACGGACATACGACACATCGCTGGCAAGGCTAACGTGGTCGCGGACTGCCTCTCCAGAGCGGTCATCGGAGCTGTGCAGCTGGGCCTCGATTACCTCCGCATGGGCGCTGACCAGGCCTCTGACCACGGGGTCCAGACCCTCAAGGCCTCGGTCACGGGATTGCGACTGGAGGAGGTCACAGTCGGTGACTCGGGCGCGAAGCTGTGGTGTGACATCTCCAAGGGCCAGCCTCGACCGCTAGTCCCTACGGACTGGCGCCGACCCGTTTTTGAGGCGGTTCACAATCTTTCCCACCCCGGTAGGAAACCGTCCGTGAAGTTGGTGTCGCAGAAGTTCGTGTGGCAGGGGCTTAAGAAGGACGTGAAGTCCTGGGTCGACGCATGCGTGGCTTGTCAACGGGCTAAAGTCCACCGCCATACTAGGGCCCCTTTTGAACTGTTTGCGGTTCCTGAGAGGAGGTTTGACCATGTCAATGTCGACCTCGTAGGTCCGCTTCCCCCCTCTCACGGTTTCACCTACCTGTTTACGATGGTGGACAGGACGACCCGCTGGCCCGAGGCCGTTCCCCTCACCTCGACGTCAGCTTCCGACGTCGCCCGCGCTTTCATCGGCACGTGGGTGGCGCGCTTCGGGACCCCGTCTGACCTCTCCTCTGACCGCGGTTCTCAGTTCACCTCGGAGCTGTGGAACGCTGTTGCTGTGGGTTTGGGGGTCAAGCTGCACCGCACCACTGCATATCACCCCCAGGCTAACGGATTGTGTGAGCGGTTTCACCGATCCATGAAGGCGTCACTGTGTGCCGGATTGACAGACGGCAACTGGGTGGATAAGCTCCCGTGGGTTATGCTCGGCCTCAGGTGTGCCCCCAAGGAAGACCTGCAGTCCTCGTCGGCGGAGCTCGTCTATGGCCAGACGCTACGGGTCCCCGGGGAATTCATTCCCACCGCCACTGTACCCTGGTCTGCAGCCGGGCAGCGCTCCTCCCTGCTGGAGACCGCCGGGACATTCACGCCCGTCCCCACGTCGCAGCACAGCAACCCAGCTTTCCGGGTGTCCCCCGGATTACGGTCGGCGGATTTCGTTTTTATTCGCCACGACGCTCACCGCGGTCCCCTGCGCCCCCCTTACGACGGTCCGTTCAGGGTCATACGTCACGGAGACAAGAGCCTGGTGGTGGACGTTGGTGGCAGGCCTGAGACTGTGTCCGTTGATCGGATTAAGCCTGCTCACGTGGACGTTTCCAGGCCGTTGGAGTTGGCTCTGCCCCCACGTCGGGGCCGCCCTCCCATGTCCCGCCCCCCACCCCCTGTGGGGATGCCCTCGCCCTCGTTGGCGCCCCTGCCCCTGCCCTCGCCTGCGGCCCCGCCCTCCTCAGCCCCTGTGGTCCGTACGCGCCGGGGTCGGGCGGTACTTCCTCCCAGGCGCGAGGGTTTTGACTATGGGTGAATTCTGGGGGGGCTTGTGTGGTGATTGACATTATTCAACCACGGAACTATGGGTTGGGGTATTGTTCCGAACGGACATTAGTGAGTTGACCGGACTTCCTGTTTCCCCCGGTCTTATCTTCCCGGGCTGAAAGCTGTTTACATGTTGTTCTGATGTTAAATAAAAGTCTAGCTTGTACCTTCGATACCCCGCCTCCGACTCCCGTCTCTCGGCACTACAATATATATATATATTTATATATACAATGCAATAAGCTTCTTAGTTCAATAAGAAGCTACAGGGACGTTAATCTAACGTCGGTTATATTAACTTTATTTAATACAACATTTACGGTACAAGATTTAATCATACAGCCCATGTAGTATAATATTTTACAAATGATGAATTACAGCAAACATGTGCAATATATCCATTATTACAACTCCGTGGGGTGGCAGTGAGACGATATGGGCGGCGCGGTCCCGTGGGTTAGATGCGCGTTCACAATGCAGAGGGATATAACTCTCAGAATAACGTTATTAGCACGTTTTTACAACTTGAGGAACAAATGTTTTTAATAAGGGCTATACAAGTGTTCATACTGGGTGGTTTATTTAGTTTAAAAAAAAATATTCAACGATTTACAGACCATTCTTTCCCCATGTAAGTCAATAGGAAAAAGTGTTTCCGGGCCCAGCAACCTAAAGGAAGTGTATTACCGCCGTTTGGCCACAACGAATATTCTACTCAGAGTCCGGCGCACTTCCTGGGGGCTTGGGTTGCCACCCCTGTGATTTCAGACAGCTGCAGCATCCAGATACACAATGGGTACTATTTGTAGGGCGGCTTGTGCCAAAGGTGAGACTGCCAGGAGAAGTTAATAACAGCTGAATCTGTCACTGCCAATTGCACAAAACAAAGAGGTGTGGGGTTCCAAGGATGGGCACAGTACATCACGTAGGCAGATACGGGGGCACCTATGGCCACTTTGGACCCCACAGGCTGCATATGTCTGAGCCATAGACTGTCTGAGCAGACCCAGGAATAGACAAGAAGATGGCTTAAGGAATCAAATAGCTGAGGTGTCACAGACCTGTGCCAGTATGCCATTAAACTTACCAGTGAGATGTGTTTTTGTTTGTTTTTAATCCTCAAAATGTTTACATTTGTTAATATGCATAATATGTGCTGTATATGTACTACGAACACAATTTTAAAATAGTTTCTACAAGTGACATTTGTACTACAGTCAAACTGAATAAATAATGTATAAAAGGGCCCCTATCAGATTTTTCACATGATGATTTTAGTCATTATAAAGAATACTTCTCTAACAACATTTCGTAATGTCTTCGGAGACATAGGACATTTGTCAACCCTGAAGCATTTAGGAGGATTTATAGTGAAATCATAGTATTTCATGTTTGAATACATATTATGCATTAAAACTATGCACATGGAGGTTTAAAAATTATGGCACCAGCGTTTATGAAGCAGGCTATGCATCATTTAAAACATTTTTTGGGGGATTTACTCTTTCTACTCTACTTTTGAGTGGTCGACTGCGCCAAAGATAAGTGCTTATTTGCACTAGACCATGTTTGTATGACATTTGTTTTATTTTAAATTAACTTCAATATTACAATGTATAATAACAATCTTCATGTTAGATTATACTGCTGTACTTTAGCATACTCCTGCTATTCTTGTCCTTGTTATTCCCTAAGTCACAGGTTTTTTTTTTATTCCAAGCTATTGCCATTCCTATTTGTTTGCTGATTTCTTATGAATGTTCTTTTACTGGTCAGTAAATTGTTTGTTAATAATAACATAGACATAGAGATACAGAGACAGAGATGAGTGATATTAATTAATGTTAATCATTTCATCTTAAAGTACTGTCTGTCTGTTCTTCCTCACTGAGTTCCTCTACCCAAGAAACAAATTATTCAGGCACAACCTGTCAGGTAATTTGTTACACGAAAACTGGTTCGGGTTGGTTTTGTTTCTCTTTCAGTCAATTTTGTATGATTGAGTTAAGTGGCTACTTGGAAATGTTCTCATCTTCCTCTCATTTTGTTCATTTTTAATTGATATCATTTTGATGCGAAAAGGTGCTATTGAAGAAATGTTGCTTTGGCTTTATATTGGTCTGTATGATGTCATGTGATCAACTGAACAGCACGGAACATCTTGCATTGCATTCTCAGCCCTCCAAACATTTATCAATTTTTTTTATCATTTTTATGATTGAATCACAAGAAGAGAGTTCAACCATCAACATACACATCTCAAAGCAGCAACAATCCTGCAAGTTTTCAACAATTGTAAGTGCTACTGCATTGGCTTCAAATAAGCCAAACCTCTATGTGGAATGTACTTGTTTTAGTGTAGTAGACGCAGGTGGGTTTTCAGTCTTCAACAGAAGATGTGTAGACTTTGTGCAGTCCTGAAATCAATGGGGAGCTTGTTCCACAATTTTTGAGCCAGGATACTGTAGCAAACAGGCGTGTTTTTGTTGAGGGGTACCAGGGTCCCACTCTCAGTGAGGCTAATTGGGCGAAGCAGAGCGAAGTGCACATACTTGAGTTTATGGTTTAACCATGTCCTGATGTAAGTCATATCTCAGGTGAATAATGATGAACTTCACACATTTAAAGATGCTGGAAACAGTAGATACTTTTGTATAACTCAGGTCTATTTTGAATAAGCAGTGCACCTCAGACTTGGTATTGAAGAAAAGATTGGCCATCGGTACCGGTCAGCTTGGGAAACTAAATAACATATGAAATAGCATGAACATTTCCCTTCGCACAAAAATAACACTGATGCACTCACTGATTACATCCATTGCACTCTACGGATGTGAAACCAGGACATGCATTTGAAATTATGCTACAGGAGAATCCTTGGAATATGCACCAAAGGGTTCAAACAGGAGATACAGACACAAACAAGGTTGCTTGATCCAATTATAGAAACTGCTAGACGACAAAAGTTGCAATCGGCCAGCCAAATAACACATTCTTGTAGTGGCCAAACAGCGGGACTACAACTTCTGTGTCACTCACGTCACGAAATTGGTCGCAGTGAATGTGGAAGAGCACCAGTAGATCCCACGACGGGTATCTTTGATTTTGAGAGTCAGGCCATTTTTGCTTCTTGCTCTATTTAGCAACTATATATTGTGATGGCACCCCTACTCCATGTGTAATGGTAGGTCCCGATGTGAAGTAATCATGTTATGCACGTGAAGCGCTCTCTGTCTGTATATTCTGTCTGTCTTGTTCAGCCACATGTGTTGATCGGTTGAGAGAAGGATGAATATATAATGTTCCTGTCCTTTAAATAAATATGCCAGGTAAAGGCTAAAGACACATGAATGAGTGACGCTTTGCTTAATCTCCATAGCACATAGAAGGAAGACTGGGCGTCCTTTATCCAGTTCCCTTTATACATCCATGCAGTGACCTGACCTGAACTGGATGTAGGAAAGGCCTGATCCATTCTCAGCAAGGTAGGCCAGAACCAGAGTCTTGAAGCAGGTATGGCTTGCCAGTCAAGGGAAGGAGAATTGTTATGGGGGAGAACCTAGGGAGGTTGTAGACCAGGGATCACCAACTACATTTGTCCAAGGGCCTAGTGGAGCACGCTCATGTACTGGGGAGCGCATAAAGCTTAGCAGACTCTTCACGCTAACAAAGGATCACTTATTCCTACGCAGTACGCAGGCTACTGTCCCGCACTAACCACTCCGCCAACGCCACAGTCACTCCCGCCGTGCGCGCCGGATGAGAATGTCTGGTGGGCCGGATGTGACCCACGGGCCGCCAGTTGATGGTCACTGTTGTCATGGGCGCGGGAAGGGGGGTGCTGAGGGCGCTGCAGCACCCCCTAGCGGCAGGCAGGCGGTGCGGAGCTCCCCTGTCTGAATTATTATTTGACGGTTATTGCTGCTCCCGCTGTGCATAATCTGTGTAATATTTAGCCAATAAATTCCACATTGTTGGTAAAA
This sequence comes from Notothenia rossii, assembly GCF_949606895.1. Classification (NCBI taxonomy): domain Eukaryota; kingdom Metazoa; phylum Chordata; class Actinopteri; order Perciformes; family Nototheniidae; genus Notothenia; species Notothenia rossii. The sequence continues at coordinate 21,124,627 of NC_136910.1, forward strand.
TAATATTTTACATATTTGTAGTGAAATGAGAACTCCTCTCCTCTGAGCGGTCATTTTAAAGAGACGTCCATTAATGATGACAGGAGGCACAGCAGCCCTCTGTCTGATGGACAGATGTGTTCATGATGACTTATATATTTACTTTGATTAATTGACAGTGCGGTATAATGAGACAATAACAGGCTTCAGATGCGGGGACATACACACACACACACACACACACACACATACAGTATATTTATATAAATATATACAATTTCAGAATCTAACAAGTATGAGAGCACCAGGCCCGGTTCCAGAACAAAATGACTCAGGGTGCATCTGAGATTAGAGAGGGTGCAGTGGTAAAGTGCTATTTTTATTATTATTACATGTTACTTGTTAAATACTCAATACTGTGGGCAATCCCCACAGGAGCAATTTATTTTATAAGTGGGGAGTGGACCTAACACCCTCTAGGGGGTCCTCACCTCCTCTAGGAGGGTCCTCACCTCCTCTAGGGGGGTCCGGGTGGATGCTCCCCCGGGAAGACATTTTTAATATATTGAAGTTAAAAGCATCAATATGGAGCACAAGTTGTATTTACAAGTATTTAAAGTAAGCAGAGCACACCAAACCAACTGAGACCCGTCTGTCCGCCGCATCTACGCACTGTACAACACGCACCTACACACTGTACCACACACACCTACAGCTTCTAAAGCATAATCAAGCTACAGCCGTTGTGTATTTTATTATGTGAAGCACTAAATGGTTTTAGAAAAATATCGACTCTTTGTTTGTAGATATCTACTAAACTAAAGCAAATAAAGAGAGTAGGCCTGTTATACTGCGTGATATACAGTACTCAAGTTGTAAAAAAAAATCAGGGGGGATGGTGGATTTTATCATATGGGGACATAATTTGTGCTGATAACCCGCAGAGGTTGGGAGACCAACCAGCATAAAGATAATTATTATATTCCTAAAACAACATGCATGTTATGGATGTTCAGATACTCCTTTCATTGCTCTTGACCAAGGCACCTCAGAATTGGAGTCGGTCCCCAGGCTGCCATGGCACCACTAACATTTAGGGTCAAATGCAGAGGACAATTAGTGCAAAATCTTTTTTTCACTTTAATTTAAAGGGGGGGAGGGGATACACAAAAGTGGTTATAATGGAAGTCTATGGTACAAAACTTGTAGGTTAACAGTCCCTCATTTATTATTCAGATGGATCAGCTGATGATACTAATAATAAAGTCAAAATTGTTTTTAGAATATTGAATTATAGAATATTTGTTCAAAAAAGCAGTTACTGGTATACGATCACAACTGGTATCTAAGGGTTAATTTTGTATCGTGATTAATTAAATCATTATGTAAATGTAACACTTCATGAAGAAATTGAGGAAACGTTTTTGAAATATATTGATCCGTCATCATTTTATTGCAGGTCAAATACAAATCTTTTATGTTAATATTTCCAATGTTACTTTTTTTAACAGGGCATTAAGTGCAAATTGAAATTGTTTACAAAATATATTAAACGATTATACAGATAATACAAAATAGGAACAATGTTGTCAATGGCTGCCTATTCCACTCTCCCCCATCTCATAGAAGTTTCCAAAACTTTTCATAATAATGCGTTTTGGTCTCGATTTTTCTGGCTCTTGCTTTCGGATTGTTAGCTAAGCAATGGCTTTGAAGCCAAGTTGACATAATATGCATCTGGTCTGAACTTGTTCAGTGGAGGGCCAACACACTTGATGAAAAGCAAGGCTGACATGCTTTTTACCTCGAGGGAGCTTCTAGTTGTGGTTAAAATGTTCATCTGACTAAACCCACGTTCACACTCAGCTGTGGAGATGACCAGAGTTCATTGCTTGAAGGAGGGGTTTCAGCTCTTCTGGTGCTGGTGGTACTGGTATCATTTCATCAACAGTTTTGAGTCTTACCAGCTAGCTAACACGAGAGAAAAACGTAGCTAGCTCCAAACTAAGTTGTTATTGCTGCTTATGTCCATAGATTCCACCTTTGGTGACACAAGTAATGAGTAATGACTAAGATTACAGACTCTTGACTTATTTTTAGTCTTTTTAAATATGAAGTCCCTCAGATCGCGTTGTCCTCCTGGTTGCTTGGCCATTGTGATGACCGTTACCTGCGCTAGTGCTGCTATGCAGGTTCTGGCATCAATCAAACAGGCGCATCACAGCACTCTGGTGCCCTCTAGGGCACTCGCATAGCATAGCGTCAGTGACTTGGTAAAAATGTCATTGCGTGTGTGCGTGCTCCCTCGTCCGCAGTATTTTACTCAAAATGCGCAAAATAAATGTTGAAATAGCAGTGATACCAGTGCCACGTTCATTGATAAAATTACATAAGGGATGGAAAGGGGGGGTGGCAGTTTTAGAAGGGGGATGATTTTGACTCAGAGCCCCCACGAGTCTGCTATATTATGCACAAGTCAACAGCAGACTCAGAGATTCGCAAATCCTGACTCACTGTGCAAAACATAGCATACTCTTGCGGACTCAGAGCCATAACCGTATAGCAGTAGATCCAGAGATCCAGTAGACTCGTCCCCATGCACGAGTCAACAGCAGACTCAGATTCGCCAAATCGCCAAATAACCCTTTTTTTGTGAACAACATTTTTTATTAAAGCAAAAGCCACTGTGTAGCGGAGGTTAATATAACGTCAGTTTAATATGCTCGTGAAATGCAACAACTTTTTGGTTTCACCGGTAAGATTTCTACTGTCTTGGTGAAGCTGACTCATATGACTCAAATGACTCGTATGGATCTCTTCAATGACTGACTCATAAGACTCCGAGTCCATAAAAGGATCCGGATTTGCCATCTCTAGAGGATACACGCGAGCAGACTACGTTGAAGTGTTTTCATTACTCGCGAATAAAAGCCCCGCCCCCTCCTTCACAGCTGGTCGATTTCAACAGAGGAAAACCGACAACTGGAAGATGAGTGGAAAAGCGTCACAGAAATATATAAGTGCTCACAGCTCTGTGGGAATTATTATGTGCAATTCATTTCTAAAAGGATTTCACATTACTATAATTATATTTGTATTTAAATGTAGGCTACATTTTACACCAAAACGGAACACAAAAGCAGGAACAACCATCATACATTGAATTCCTTGACTAACAAGAGAAAGATTCATTCATTTAAATAAATATTTAACCAGAAATGGGCCGGTTCTAAGGGGTTATTCAGTTAAGCCCGATGAGAGGGGATACAGCTGTGTGCATGTCATCATTATCATACGTCGTTTAAGAGTGACGTTTGAGTGAACGAGGACATCCCAATTAATACCTGAGGACTCCTCTGTCCTCGCGTCACCTCCTCGTGTCTCTCGCTCGCATCTTACGGAGGCGGAGCTAAGATGCAAGGAAGTGACGCGAGTGAGGGAAAGGAGCAGTCGATGTATCCATAGATCTCTTAATGTTGCTCTCAAAGTGCACCAGATTTATGCTTTTAACTTCAATATTAAAACAAAATCTTCCCGGACCCCCCTAGAGGAGGTGAGGTCCGCTCCCCACTCATAAAAAAATAGCACTTAACCCCTGCCTATATGCCGTGAGCTGATTATCGAGCCTTCATTGTAACAGTCGCGGGTGTACTGTGTGTTTGCGTGTGGGGAGTGTTGCAGTAGAACATTCCACTTTAGCGCCCCGGGGGGTGCTCGCGCTTTTGTGCGTGCTCTATAGTGCCCGTAATAGTGTTCACTGGAGTCCAGCACCTCAGCACCCCCACTCAAAATACCTTCCCGCGCCTCTGAATGTTGTCGACCAATCAGGTTACTGCTTCTCTTTGGCACAATACAGGTCCATCAATTAAAACCCTTTCAATTCACAGCCACATAAAGGATAACAGAGGTATATGTGTCCAGAGTGCAGGAGGGATGAAACATGCAATTGCTTATTATTCCGCTTTTAATGATCCTCATCAGATCCCCGTCGAGCTTTGTATGTCCGGCCAGGATGTTGTAGGCTCGGGCCAGGAACAGCCTTTATCAATCCTGCTGCCACATATTTCATCCAATAATTTCATAATGTGCAGTAATCTGATGTTCCTTTGAGTTTTGCAAGCCATCCATGCTGCACGTCAGGAGGGGCCCCATCGTGTGTGTGCAGGAATGTGGCTGCTAAAATGAAAAACATGAATTTTCCATTGAGGAGTTGGAGGACGTTCTATAGGAGCTCACTGCATGTATAGATAGAGAGGCAGCTTTCTGGGAAGCATTTTCCTGAGGGCACCGTATAGTTTCCACCTGTGGTGGTGGGCAGGTTCACATGTTGGAAGGTTCCTGAGTTTCCGTCCACTCTCTCGCCCCCCCCCCCCCCTCTGTGGTTGTTTTGTGATGTTGGAGGCATGAGCAGGAAACATTTGTTGTGCACAGGATGCCCCCTAAACACACCGCTCCCACTCGGCTAATAACTTTAACACTTCTTCTTCCCCTTTGCACTTCCTCTTTGGCCGGTCACTTCCTGTGTGGTGAGGAGGTACAACGTGCTCAGTGTGTGTGTGTGTGTGTGTGTGTGTGTGTGTGTGTGTGTGTGTGTGTGTGTGTGTGTGTGTGTGTGTGTGTGTGTGTGTGTGTGTGTGTGTGTGTGTGTGTGTGTGTGTGTGTGTGTGTGTGTGTGTGTGTGTGTGTGTGTGTGGTCAGACTCGTAGTGTAAAGCAATACTTACTTATGCAAACTGTATCTCCCCAGGGACAAGACACAATAACTGGTTCTGTTTTTATTTTACTTTTTTCATTTGATTGAACTAGTGCAAAGCATGTATTAATAACCATTGGGAGGGTCTTGCCTTCACATATTTTCCCCCAACTCTTTCTTTCTTACTATGCTCCAAAATGTTGTTTAACCTTCTCTAATATTTAGATTCTGAACATATTTAAATGACAATAAAACATTTACACTTTTTTTTGTCGTATATTTATTGTAATTTGAATTATTTTCTTTTACTAATTGTCTTATTTAGAAATTATTTGATGGTCCTTTTTTCATTTCAATTATACATGTTGGCCTCTTCTGTTCATTGTATATTTTATGTGTTTGATTTGTATTTTTATTATGTATGCTTTATAAATAAATAATTGTTATTATTACTAATATTATTATTATTATTATTTGTCTTATTATTGTGCCAATGATGATTATCAAGGGAGTGTATTTCAAATATTTTAATACGATTCCTACTTTACTTATGACTCATGAGTAACAATATAATGCATTATTTAGTTTTATGTTGAGTTGAATACGTACTTTATGTTTTATTGGTTTATCTCATTTATGTGTAATATGTATTCATTAGTAATCTGTTCTTTTGTGTTGGATTATGGTCTTTATGTGTATAGTTTAAATAAAAAACCTGGGGTTCTTGTTAAACTGTGTTTGGAGAGCTGCAAAACATAATTGCATTTTTTTTTACATTCGTGCCTACTCATAACATTTACACCATATGCACAAAAATAATTCATAAAGGAAGTGGTAAGCGCGCCAGGAAGCATGTGAGCTACTGTACGTGACTCCACAACTACAATATTCTGGGAATTCCCTCACTATCAAACTTCCCAAACGAGAAAAGTATTTAAAGACAAATCTTAGTCACAGTCATTGTTATATGTTCAGATTAAAGTATGAAAAAGCAGCTTTACCATTTGGATAAAGATTAATGAATGGGAAGTGTGTGTGTGTGTGTGTGTGTGTGTGTGTGTGTGTGTGTGTGTGTGTGTGTGTGTGTGTGTGTGTGTGTGTGTGTGTGTGTGTGTGTGTGTGTGTGTGTGTGTGTGTGTGTGTGTGTGTGTGTGTGTGTGTGTGTGTGTGTGTGTGTGTGTGTGTGTGTGTGTGTGTGTGTGTGTGTGTGTGTGTGTGTGTACGGGAGGTGTGTATGCTGATGAGCAGGGGCCAGTCAGAAGGAAGCAACCCCCTCCATCCCATCCTCACACAGGCCCCCACTTTCTACAGAGAGGAGCAGGAAAAACAAAATAAACACTACTGGGATGGGGGGGGGGCGGGTTGAGGAGGGGGAGGGGGGCTATACAGGATGTTGTTTGAGTTTCAGATCCTGTTTTCATCCATTTTCCCAAGGAGCGACTCTAACGCAGGTGCACCAACAGCCCCCCCACCTTCACCTCCTCCGCCTTAATGCCCGCCCCCTTACTGCAAAGCCCCACCTGACCTCCCTCCCCCCTTTTGACCAAATAAGTACAGCTCTTCCCCCCAGTTTTTTGTTGTCATGTTTGTTGTTTCCTGAGGACGGAGGAACCAGACATTTTTTGGAATTGTTTATTGTTTTGTGTAGCACTTTTTCCTCTCTTAAAGGGGACATGTTTTAATGCTCAAAAAGCTCTTAATTGTTCTCATACTGCCTGTTCGGCAGCACCTCTTTTCACCCTCTGTCTGAAACCAGAGACCAGTCTGCTCTGATTGGTCTGACACAGAACTCTTTTGTGATTGGTCAACCTCTTAGAAATGTCCGGCCCCTTGGCCTATCACGTACAATGTGTTGGAAAGCTAGCCAATAGAAGCGCGAGTGTAATATAGTTATGTCTTTATGTATTATTAGGCAGGGGGGGAGTGTGTATCTGGAGGGAACTTTGGGATTTTTGCATTTGCAGAACATTTTCAAGCACTACAGGAAAGGCAAAACACAAAAAGCATAATAGGGCCCCTATATCGACCTGTCAGTCACACAGTTTGACACTGAGTTGCTTTTCTTTTCCAACGCTCTGTCATAAAAAGGAGGGGGTTAGCGTGCTAGATACTCACTGCTAGCTCCAGAGGTAAAGCATGCATTAAGGCCCCACATGTCTGCAGGAGCTCTTTTTTTCCACCTCAAGTGTAACAACATAAATGACATTCTGCTGCTGGACATGACAGGATGTAATTACTGCATTGGGTTACTTGGAAACATAAATGTCAAAGGTCTAATGAATAAAAATACTCCCCACTCGTGCCCCGAATCCATTGCCGAAACTCACCTCCCCCCCAGAAAACTCAGGGGCTGCATTTCATTATAAATCATTTTCCAGTTTTTAAGTGTGCTTCTGAGCAAAGTTTCCATGAGATCATCAGCTGTCAGTATGGGGAGCCAGTCTTAGCTTATATTCTGAAATTCAAACCAGCAGCAGCAGCAGCATGGCAGGCGTGCAGCAAGGAGTCTCCCGCTGGTAAAGATGTAGAAACGCCACAAAACCGGCAACATGAATAGTTTGAGAAATATCAATATGACTTGATAAATAGACTCTATCGAAGAAAAACAATTTCAAGTTTGAGTTGGGAACGAGTCTAGAGGCGTAGGGGGAAAAATAAGTTTTAAAAGGAAGTCACAGCAGCAGGAAAGCAACACATCCCACAGTAAATGTTTATTGATTTAACAGGTGCGGCTGCTGTTAGTTAAAGGGGACCTATCATGCAAAATGCACTTTGTGATGTCTTTTATACATAAATATGTGCCCCCGGTGCGTCGGGGAACTCACGCAGAGTCAGAAAATAAAATCCTCTCTCTTTTCCGCCATACCCAAATCTTTTAAAAACGGGTGTACAGCGAGTGGATACAGATATGCTGCCGATATGACGTCAAATCGGCAGCGGACCCACAAAAAGTTTCTATCAGAAAAGATGCCTGAGGTGTTTTGGACGTAATCTCATCTTTGTTTACATTAGCAAGCCTCGCTAACACTCAGAGCTAACCTGTACTGGAGAGCACATGTGTTTAAAAAGCAGGAAATAAAAAAAGGAACTCACCTTGTGTTAAACCCGCGAGAGAAAAAGCATTTGAGCTCCATACTATTTCAGGAATAATCCTTGACGTGGTTTAAACAAGATGGCGTTTTATCACAGCAGAATTTTACTTTATCTCCGGTAGAATTCTGATCAGGCATTAGCTCCGCCTCCCCTTTTTATTTTTTTCAAGCTAAGGACCCAAAATCCGCGTTTCTCTATCAGGGCTTCAAAAGAGGGGTATGAGCAGTATGAGACAATGGGTGAACTGTTTGGTATTTTAAAGGGGACCTATCATGCAAAAGGCACTTTTGTATGTCTTTTATACATGCAACTCGACTTTGAAAGGATAACAACTGGTGACTTCTAGAATTGTGTGAGTAACATTCTGTTTTTAGACTTCTCTGTTTTAGTGTGTGTACTCTGTAATTGATCTGACTGGAATTGTGATTTTAAATCTCAAAACCGCTACAGTTTCTTTCAGGCAGAAACTTGGGACAACTTATTTGACTGAAACCTTAAAACTGAACTAACTGACTGCTAGGGTTAACTTTGATTTAAACATTTGTAAAATACTACGAGCTTTATTGAGTAGGTGTAACTCTATTAAGGGTTAAACTCATAACTTTATAAGTTAGCGTTTAATGTAATTGTAAAACCATTGTGCCACTGAAAAGACAATAACAACTCAGGAGGGAGCCAGTCTCGATTGAGGCCCATCAACTCTGATCTGCGGCCACTTCCCCCCCAGAAACTGTATTTAAGGCCCCGGCCCCACGAGGACGAAAACGGCCGTTTGCGTTACTGTTTAGTGTCATATAGACCGTTCGGCCACACGAGGACGACCGAATATGACAGTAAACAACTGCGGAAACGATAACGGGTCCCAAGGTGGATAGAACGGCATACGCAACGCTCTGGGGGGTCCAACGGCTCCGCGTGTGCGCCCTATACGATCATTTTCTAAAGGTGAAAATCTCGTTTTAAATAGTAATACAATCTAAAGACTCTTCCATATGGCTTTGATTATAGGATCGTTTATTTCAACAAATCCTTTGGAAAGACAAAAACCAACTATAGAATATCCTGCTTTACCGCGACCGCTAAACTGCTGAAGATGAAGTCTATGACGCTATCGCGTAGAGCTACGTCGATCCTTGCGTAATGCGGAAGTGGGTGTGGTTAAATCTAAACTTGGTTGGAAAAACGATAGACGCAGCCGGGACACCAATACGGAAGTGGCACACACTGCAGTTCATATATTGGCCGATAGAGACTGACTGCAGAAAGGAGCAATTTCCATAGACCCCCATGTTAAAATGCCCAACTTTACAGCAGGAAAAGACATGTTTCTACCCATGGATGCAATACATATTATTATGAATATAGTTATAACCTTCATGATTATGGATCTGTGAGTGAATTGTTTTCTATCACGACCCTTTTATTTATATTAGGTCTTAAAGTTTTTGCATAAATTAGGGCGTGGTCACATTGAGTGACGGCTCTGTGAAGTGACTGCTGCTGTTAGCTTGTAAAATCATAGACTATATTTATAAAGGTTAAAACGAAATACACAAGTGTTAAGCGTTAAGTGGGATAATAATGTACAACAAACGGCTTCTGTTTGAGGTTGATAAAATAAGGTCATCCTTGTAACTTAGAGAGATGATTATTATGTAGGTCGGAACTGTATGCATCACTAAGGTTAATTTAAATTGGCTATGCTCAAGCATGTAGATAAGCTAATGTCGAAGTAGTGTAGTGTATGTGAAATCAACCTCACAATAAGATGTGTGTATATTACAATTATTAATGTCATATTTCAAGATGATTACTTAGATATTACAATATGGTTGGTTGAGTTGGAGTTCATTATTGAGCTTACACGTTAACGTCACAGTCATCTGAAGAACAAACCCAAACCTTGTTGTTTTTATGAATTGCATTACCAAATAGGCTCTGTGCAAAAGATGGCGTCTATCAACTTCCGGCGGCTGGGTGTGCGGCCGAGTACTTCCGGTTTGAGTACAGAGTTTTGGCAGCTTGACAGTTTGACAGTTTGTTATGACACACCGAGAGCAAGAATGAGCGGATTTCGGGGTAAAGAAAAGCGATTGGCCTTCCAGCGTGTAAGAAAGTCGGCACTACATTGCTGTGTGCCCCTTTGTACAAATTTGTCCCGTTATCAGAATCAGAATACCTTTATTAGTCCCACAGAGGGGACATTTGCAGCGTTACAGTAGGAAAGAGCCACAGACAGCTTAGTGTTGCATATCTTACATGCGTTAAAAAAGTACTAAGTTATAGTATAATAAACAATATTCAAAAAAAAAGTACTAAGTTATCATATAATAAACAATATGCTAAAAAAAAGTTATATACTTTTCAAAAATACAGATAAAAAACAAATCAAACCTACAAATCAAATCCTGTAGCAGTTCTTAGGATTTAGCAGCCCGGTATATATTACAGTTATTAAAGATGGCATATGTATATAATGTATATAAAGTATATATTGCACATAAAGCACATATTGCACATAGTTTGACGGTATTTAACAGCAGCAAGTTACACAATGTTATAATCGGGAGATAAGTTTCCATTCATTTCGGCAAGCCTGGGCAACAACGATTAAAAGATTTATTGCTCCCAAACCAATTGTGTATTTCATTACAAAAAGCAGTTATACCATACTATGTTTAGGTACTAATGAATTATATCCTCAAAACAAACGCACACATAAATAACAAAGGAAAATACATAATTTAATAAATCCACAATATGATAACATTTTACAGATTAATTTAATAAACTTTTACAAAACATATGTTGATGTTGTATCGGGGGAAAATACATATTTAAACATTTAAATTAGTCTCTGCATATTTAAGTAATGCTAGTTTATATAACAGATGAACAGATGTACAATACCCAGAAAGTAGATGCAAAATATATATATAATGTGTGCATTTCCAACATATCCTCTGAAAGAGTGTTATATCAATGCAAGATAAGTTAGTTAGCATCCACAACTTTTGTTAATGGATAACTATTGAGTAAGTGGAGTAGTGAGCCATTCTTTTTTTTTTTTCGTGGTGCGATGTCTGCTGAGAAGTCCTTGTATGCCTCGCTGACTTTGAGGACATCTGGGTCTGGCAGCCCCCCCCCCGCACGGCCTTGTAACGTGTACTCCTTTGAACATGTTTATATGATAATTAGGACTTTAAGAACAATTTTACACTCAGACAACAATCACAAAGTTGTAGCAGGCTACATACAATTACTTAGGACAATAGATATTACCTTACACCGTCAGCAACTGTAAACTGCTTTGGCTTAGTGGAGATGAACACCATGTCACTCACTCTGCCTTGTTTCACACCCTATTAATTACAAAAAAGAATTGTCAAATTAATTGAAAAGGTTGTTGATGCAACATACTAAATCAGCTCTTGGCACAAAGGAAATACTCATTAAACCTTGGATTGGTTGTGAACCCATACTGTACTTACCATGGTTCTTGGCTTGTGCCATCACTGCTCTGTTTCAGTGCAGCTGAGGACAGGTTGAGTGTGGAGTAGTGTGCGGTCTGGAACAGCAGTGCAACATTGTGGTTGCAGAGTGCTGTTCCAGCTACACAGGAACACTTTGCCACTGCAATCTCCACAGGTGAACAGTTCTTAAAACAAAATGTCAGTCATTTTACATTTAGGACACTGCTTCAATACAACACAGACAAATGAGAAAGCTGAGAGCAGGCTGATCAGGCAAGTAATAGGTGTGGGAAAAGGCTAAACCATGTCAGGTTGTCAGTCACATCACATACACAGAAGTTCTTCTGTTTGGAATACTGTAATTTAAGGACATTCAAACAGATACGCTTGTATAGCCTGTCTCAGCTCTCTCAATGTATTATCTTATATTATAACTACATAAAATAGTGTTAGTAGAACGTTGAACAGCTTAACATAGATGTAGCGTACAAAACCAGCCAATACAAATAATTGGACCCTACATGGATTATACTAACCATTCAGTAAAGAACAGCAGCCGTCACAACCAGTTTCTGGGGTTTCCACGAAAGCAGAGACGGTTTTCAACCTGTCATTAAGAATCTTTGATGAAAGCTAGGTTTGGGTTTAGCTAATGTATTTATCATTTCACACGAGAGGGTTAGAAAACGAAAATAAATCTGTAGCCCCTTCATGCTACACACATAGCTAGCTACCAGTTGATGTGAGCAAATGTATTGTCACTATGTAATCTGTTGCAACACGTCAGCTAGCTGGGCTTATTTGAATCCTAAATCACAGGTTACCTACTCTAGCCACATCAAAACCCCAGAACATGAACCTGATTGAGGCTTTGAACCGATGAACAATTTTTATTTTCCTCCCTACTCTGAGATCGTGAGGCTTTTCATGCTTTCTCATGGACCTGTAACAGCTAGCCCTGATGCTCACTCTCCCTGAAGGTAGATCTTTGTTTGAAACTGTGGGGAATTGGATATCGTTCATGCTATCCAAAAAAATGTAATAGTACATCATTAAAACGCTTTACACTGTATCAAGACTGCCAAGTTGTCAAAGTTAGCCAGTAACTACAGCTTTGTTTGTCATTTACCTTCATAATTGTCGACGTAACTGGATATGTAGCTACATCTTGAACCCCTTTTCTCTTTTGCTCCTCGGGGCTGAGCCTGCCGCTTGTACCAGCCGATGTACATCACTGATGTTAACCTTCGGTAGGTCTTGGAGACATGGAGTGTAAAATAGTGCCTATATAATATCTATACGCTATTTCTCTCGCTAACTATTGCTATCCATACCCTATCTATCGCTCATCCCTCTACCGCTCTACCATAGACCGGAAGTTTACAACCGCACACTCAATGAACCGGGAGTTGATAGACGCCATCTTGTGCAACTAGCCTATTGGTATCAAATAAACAGTAAGCATTGGTAACACAACTTCCAAAGTTACAGTAGAATAAAAAGGACCCTGACTCGGACAATATACAATCCAACATGTTCAACAGAAGGGAATCAGTTATATTGTTTGTGCACATGGTACTTTACATATATATCTGTTTGTTTAAGGTGTCCAGGTGATGCAGACAGGCTGGACCAGAGAGTGAGAGACATAACTGGACTCCTCACAGCAGTGAACTTCAGCTCAGGTACAAAGACTCTTTTTTTTCATACTGTGCAAAGAATCAAGAAAGATATTGGTTTAAATAAATGAAGTATTGACTTTAATACACTGATATACATTCCATTAAACAATACTAAATACTAGATCACCTACACATCAGTTAAGTTGAGGGTTTTTTCCATGCAAAAAGTTACATTTAGATGTTAACAAGCAATGTGATTTTGTCAGCTTTCTAATTTAATGTATTGAAGGCAAAGATATTTAACAAATAGTGAGAATTGCTACTATTTATCTCTCAATATTGTCTGTAAAAAAGGTGTTAAAAGTTATTCTTTCAGTGAGACAACAGAGCAAGCCTCTACAGTTGCACTACGTTTTGATAACAGTTAAATATTATTTTGATAACATATATTTCAATGTTGATGAACTTCATACTGTTCATTCATAATCTGATTGTCTTTGTAGCTCACTGTTGAAATAAAAAGAAAACATTACAAAAGAATTATATCTACAGCCCCTAAACACACAAACACACCGCTTTCATAAATAACACACTTGTTCTGCAATAATATGTTTTATGTTTCCTGTAATCTTTGTTAGGAAAGGACATGCCTGAAAGACACGACATGTTCTCCTTCTCTGAGGGTCAAGAAGAACATCCAAGAGGAACATTAAAAGCTGATGTTATGAGATTTTAAGACCAGTACACTAAGAAACTACTTTTATTGTAAAAAAAAGTCAGCTGATCGAATGCACCTATTTCCACATCTACACTCCATCAGCTGATTATTTCTATTTGCCTCGCTTTATGAGCTTCACATCACTTGTGCCTTGTAGCGCAGAGTTTGCAACGTCACAAATAAATAGGGCCAATCTTCAGTCAGATGTGAATGTGTAATCTAACATTTTCAGTAAGAATAATGGACAAAAGGAGTGCAAATACAAATACAATTTATTGAAATGTGAACCAAAAGTTAATCAAATGTTTTAAATAAAACGCACATATGGACAGAAGGTGTAAACCTATTAAATGTATAAGTAAACACATTTAGTCAAATAAAGTGAAAGACTAGGCCTGTGCAGTTGGTATCAGCTGGGCTCCTCCATCAGGCCTGGTCCTCCTCGCTGAGGAAAGACCCTCAGTCCTCTCCAAACCAACAGACAGGACGTCCATCACACAGAGGTTTCTCCCTGAAGTCTCTGCAGCTCTCTGGACACCACGCTGTCTCAATCCGTCCACACTGAATATGAGAGGGGGAAAATGAAAATAATAAATGCTTTAGACAATAAGAAACCTAAAGTTGACTGTTGAGTTGCTCTTTTTTTTTAGATTGTCAATACTATTACTGTATAACTAATATATCAGGTTAAGAGGCACATTCAAATAAAGATTGGTCTTTAAATACATGTTGTCTTTTGAATTGTTTGTCTAAAGTCAAGGATCTAGAACTGGTACTTAGTTTTAATGATACAGTCTGGTTATTATGCTGTTTGGAGGAGGCCTCACAGGTAAGAGCACTAACTAGCTACCATCACATGTACCTTAGCTTGACTTAAATGTATTAAACGTATAGTTAAGTGATATAATATTTAAATAACTAATGTCATGCAAACATTAATATTTGCTTGATTCAAGTGTTGAATTTAGCACAATTGCATACAAACGTTAAGGGATTTTAAGATTCTGAAGTATTATGCTAAAAACTCAATAACTTAGATTATTATTTATAGTTTTGCTGAATAGTTTCATGTCCGCTTACCTTAGAAACGTAAAATGCCACGGCAGTGTGCAGATGGGGAGCATGTTAGCTTAGCTTGGTAGCTTCAGCTAGCTCTGGAACTTTCAGCTCGGTGGCAGCAGGTCCCGCCTCTGCCAACTAAGGGCTTTTTGGCAACTCTGCAGAATCTTATGGGTGACGTCACGGACCCTACGTCCATTTATATATACAGTCTATGGTGTGGACAGACACTATCCGGTGAATATTGCGTGTGGACGGAAGCTTTTTTGCGATTGCGTTTGCGTTAATCCTATGCGTTTAGCCATATGCGTCCTCGTGGGGCCGGGGCCTAAGTCTCATCCTGGTCACTGACCTGCCGGTGTGCAACTCGATTTTGACAGAACAACTGGTGACTTCGAGAATTGTGTGAGTAACATTCTGTTTTTAGACTTCTCTGTTTCAGTGTGTGTACATATAATATATGTATGTATGTAATATGTATAAATGCTCTGTCGTTGATCTGACTGAAATTGTGATTTTAAATCTCAAAACCGCTACAGTATCTGTCAGGAAGAAACTTGGGACAACTCATTTGACTGAAACCTTAAAACTGCACCAACTGACTGCTAGGGTTAACTTCGATTTAAACATTTGTAGAATACTAAGAGCTTTATTGAGTAGGTGTAACTGTATTAAGGGTTAAACTCATAACGTTATAACTTGTCTTAGGGTTTGATGTAATTGTAAAACCATTGTGCCACTGAAAAGACAATAACAACTCAGGAGGGAGCCAGTCTAGATTTCCTTTTGAGGACCACCAGCTGCAGAGAGTTAACTAATTAAAGGGGCGTGGCCCCACAGCTGTGAGAACTCAACAATCAGGTGTCCATTTTAGGTAGCACTTTCCTGGAGTGTCAGCTTCAGCTTCAGACGAAGACTGACAAAGACAATTGAGTCCTGCGGGAGTCACGAGGGAGGCAAAGAGGAGGCAAATCCTACTTTGATTGAGCTAAGTATCGCTGGTGTTTTATTTTATTTTGTTTTGTAGCCCCTCATGCTATAATAATGTGTATTTTCTCCATTCCTGTTTATGTGTCTTCCCGCAATTATCACTGGCCCCGTGTATCTCCTAATCGATATAACCGGCCTGCTCTCGTCTATCCAACATGCTCCACTGAGATCCAACATCTAGTTGCAGGGTGCCTGTGGAACTGCCAGTCAGCTGTTCCTAAGGCTGACTTCATCTCTGGCTACGCCTCCCTGCAGTCTCTGGATTTCCTTGCGTTCACTGACACCTGGATTACTCCTTCCAACACATCCACCCCAGCAGCTCTCTCCACAGCATATTCCTTCTCCCATACACCCAGACCCACTGGCAGAGGAGGTGGCACTGGTCTACTGCTCTCTCCCAAATGGAGCTTTTCCCTCTTCAAGCTACCTAACTTCACTCCTTCCACCTTGGAATTCCATGCCGTCACAGTAACCCATCCTATACAATTAACCATTGTTATTCTCTACCGTCCACCAGGCGCCTTGGGGGACTTCTTGGACGAATTCAATAATCTCCTCTCGCTGTACTTCTCTGAGACTTCAACCTCCAGACAGGGAAGATATCTGAACTAACATCTCTTTTAACCGCCTTTGCTTTCTCACTGTCTCCGTCCCCACCAACTCATAAAGCTGGCAATGTCCTTGATCTCATATTCTCAAGGAACTGCACTACTTCTAACCTCTCTGTAAACCCGCTCCACACCTCGGATCACTTTTTCATTTCATTCTCTCTACCCCTTTCCAAACCTAACAAACTAATCTCTTCTCATCCTGCACCTGTCCGCCGCAACCTTCGTTCCCTCTTCCCCTCTACCCTTGCCTCATCGGTGCTCTCAGCCTTCCCTTCCTCTGACTCATTCCAACTCCTGCCTCAAACTCTGCTGCAGAAACTCTCCTCTATACTCTCTCATCCTCTCTGGACTCTCTCTGTCCTCTCACATCTCGGCAGGCTCGTCAGTTCCCTCCTGCTCCCTGGCTAAATGACGCACTGCGTGCTAATAGAACCATCCTTCGGGCAGCTGAGCGGAAACGGTGGAAATCCAAACACCATGACGACCTCCTAACCTATCAGGCTCTCCTCTCCTCTTTCTCTGCTTCGATCTCTCAGGTAAAAAGCACTTTCTTTCAAGATAAGATCCAATCTTCCTATTCCAATCCCAAAAAACTATTTTCCATCTTCTCCACCCTCTTGGACCCTCCCAAAGCCCCTTCCTCCTCCTCCCTTCTGTCAAGCGACTTTGTTAACTACTTTGAAAAAAAGGTTGATGATATTCGCTCTTCTTTTTCTGACTCACCTTTACTCACCGCTGGGTCACCTGACCCACCGTTCACCCACAGACTAACCTCCTTCTCCCCTCTCTCTCCAAGGGAGGTTATTACCCTCATTACCTCTGCCTGCCCTACCACCTGTCCTCTGGACCCTATCCCCTCAAACCTCATTCAGACTATCGCTCCTGATATTCTACCGTTTCTCACCCATTTCATCAACACTTCTCTAACTTCTGGTCACTTTCCAAACAGTCTTAAGGAGGCAAGAGTAAACCCTCTCCTAAAGAAACCCACTCTCAACCCGTCTGATGTTATAAACTACAGGCCTGTCTCTCTCCTCCCGTTCCTGTCTAAAACACTTGAACGCGCTATCTTTAAACAACTCCTGTTATCTCCATCAGAACAACCTTCTGGATCCGCACCAGTCTGGTTTCAAGGCAGGTCACTCAACAGAAACTGCCCTCCTTGCTGTCTCTGAGGAACTGCACATGGCTAAAGCAGCCTCCCTCTCCTCTGTCATCATCCTTCTGGACCTGTCTGCAGCATTCGACACAGTGAATCATCAGATCCTCCTTCACACTCTCCAAGAATTTGGAGTTTCAGGCTCTGCACTTTCCCTCCTCACCTCATACCTCAAAGACCATACCTACTGGGTAACTTGGAGAGGGTGCGAGTCCGACCCTTGTTAATTAGCTACAGGGGTCCCTCAGGGCTATGTTCTTGGTCCCCTCCTCTTCTCTTTGAACACAAACTCGCTCGGATCTGTCATTAGCCCGCATGGTTTTTCATACCACTGCTACGCTGACGACACCCAATTAATTTGGTCCTTTCCCCGCTCAGAGACCCAGGTCGTCGCACGCATCTCTGCTTGCCTAGCTGACATCTCTCAGTGGATGTCTGCTCATCACCTCAAGCTCAACCTTGACAAGACTGAACTGCTTTTCCTTCCGGGAAAAGATTGTCCCACTCTTGACCTAACAATCAACATCGGCACCTCTGTTGTTTCCCCGACTCAGACTGCAAGGAATCTGGGTGTGATCCTAGATAACAAACTGTCCTTCACTGCAAACATCGCTGCTACAACCCGCTGCTGCAGATACACGCTTTACAACATTAGGAGGATACATCCCCAGCTGACCCAGAAAGCAACGCAGGTTCTGGTCCAGGCTCTCGTCATCTCACGCCTAGACTACTGCAACTCCCTCCTGGCTGGTCGACCTGCATGTGCCATCCGACCTCCTCCGCT